>NC_090903.1:9895297-10113122 GCF_040956055.1 Brachionichthys hirsutus | reverse complement strand
AAATCTGGACCAGGCCGAATGGGCATTTTCATACAGCTTTAGGTTTTAACCCATTGACGAACTTCTACACATTAAAACAGATCAGTTGCAACATTAAAATCAAAATGATTTGCAACAGCCGTCGTGGATGTTTCCCTTTATGTACTGAGACAGGAGCAAGTGGATAAAGAAACGTGAGCCCATTTGTATCTTGACTAATTGACCCGTCATTCAGATATAACATGGCCTTCACCTTGTTGCCAATTTAATAAGACAACCAATGACAGAGCATCTGTTTGTCACACGGAGGAATCAATACTCAGGAGTGAAGCATCATTTGTCTTGCTACAGACTCATTAAAAAAAATAAAAAGCCTGGTTCTTCCTGTATGTGCAAAAGGGTAATGAAACAATGAAAGACTGCTGCCACCATCTTTCATTATGATATGATCATTCCGTTTTAATGAGGTTATTGACATTTTTTCACTTTAGCTGTTACTGTAAATCCGCTTTCACGAAAATGTTTCCATGTTTCAATGATGCAATGCGAAACTGTACCTCAAACACACTGACACTGTCCAACAAAGGGCAGAATGATGCTGACCCCTCCACACAAGCAATAGAAGTGTCAAAAGAAGAATTGTGACTAAAACAATTTTGCCATTTACTTTAGTTTGATGCTTTAAGTACATTTTGCTTATAGTGCTTTTCAACTATTAAGACTTTAAATGCAAGACTTTCATGACAGCGATGCAAAGTCCACCCGCTAATGATGGAAGGACCAAATCACCACATATAATCAATCTCATGATACCATCAATATATGGGACGCATGGAAATCTTTCGTCTGACGTATAGCAGAGAATAATTATGAGGACACTCTAGGAGCACTGAGGTTGACTTTCCAGGCATGGTGATATATTCTCTTCAGCTGCAGACAAATGTCTATTTTCAGTGTCCTCAATGACAAGAATAAATGTTCTGGGCTCATAAAGTTAGTTCCCAGTTGGTTACCGGGAAGCTCCAGAAAGTATGTGGACAGAAATGTAACGTTTGTACACCTGATTCCTTGTAAACCTGCCTGTGCGATGATGTGGTTGTTCTTCTCGCTCCATTAGCCTCTCCTTTGTGGCTCTCTCTCTCTCTCTCTCTCTCTCTCTCTGCCTGCTCTGTCTTGCAGTGATTTACATCAAAGTGGAAACATTGCAGTGTCGCAATCTGTGCCCCACTTTTCCTCATATGTTACCCGATTGGTATTTAAGCAGTTGGTAAAATAAGACACAAACGCCTGTTCTTTGATAAAGCAGCGCTCTGTACAGCGTGTTTATAGGCTGGCAGCATATTTAGGTAGGCAAAGGCCTGCCATCATTGCATTGCCTCATATATAAAGAGTATGTTCCTCTCTTAGTGCTGCATAATAGTTTTGTCCCCAAAAATATTTCCAAACATAGAAAGGACAATGATTCTGTTCACATTGTTAAATTTAAGGTTTGAAGATTTTCATAAAGTATACAGTTTACATTTTAATGTTCTATAACTCATATGATACAACCCTGAATGCAATTATGCAAAAAAGACATTTGAGTTCTGGACATATTTGTATACTGATTCAATTAAGTAAAAGCACATTGGAGGGATTAAGACAGCCCTCCATGTTTGGAATGAGAAGAAATAAATGTAATTGTGGCAGCAAAAGGCTTTCCAGCCACCAATCAGAGTAATTTCTGCCTCTAATATCAAAACATGTACAACAAATGGCATTACAGAAGTTCCATTAAAATAACATCACTTAGGCCTTTATATATATAAAAAAAAAGGGGGGGGGGGGGCCATTACTCAGAGGCTTTCCAGGAGGCATCTGGTTGCCGAGCATCACTGATTCCCACCAGATGACATTAAATCAGTCTTTCCGGGAAGAGCAACCGTGATCTGTAACAGTAGGTTACAGAGCTGGGAAAAGTAATGTAACTGTTTAAAATACTCGATTAAAGTAAAGTAGCCTGATTAATTTGGATGTATCATCCATGTATCATTCTAAGTCATGTACAACAAGCCTATTTGTACATGGAGGAAACAAAATATTTGTATCTTTCTAAAGTCTGAATCATTCTGATTCAATCATCATCAATCCTTGAAATATAGAGCTGATGTGTGTCCATTCCACTGCAGGCATAATCATTTTGTTACATGCAGATGATTTATTTCTTATCCCTTTAACTTCATTTTAACATTGAATCCATTGCACTAGCCTAAATGCATTTCTTTGGGCAGTATATTTGTTGCGAATAATGTTATTAAATTTTGAAATGCATTTCAGCTGGAATAAACTGTTGAAACTGAGAGACCAACTTTTATTTGTTATTTAAGGGCTCACGAATTTCGGACTTGGGGATCGTCCCTCATTATGGCTAGGCTTTCAGCATGTGAAAACTGTCATACAAGGTCTTGAAGAATTTCCATTCATGGTGCAAACATTATATGAACACATAAAATTGATCATGTCCAGATAATATCAATTCTACACTCCACAATGGTATACTGTACTCAATATTGACTCGTGAGAAACTATTTTTTTCAGATTGTTGTTGGACTGTTTCAAACTAAAATTCAGCTTTACTGTAGTTAACGTAACTATAACCGATCCATCGCTCCATAAACTCACTGAGCTGATCAATAAATTACACGTCATTGGCAAATCGGCGAGTGTTTGTGTTACACCGTCTGTTGTCATTATTCCACTGTTAATTCATGTAAAGTTGTTTTAATTATGCATCAGGCCAAAGCTGCAGGGACCTCCATAAATATTTATTGATCATAAATGTCAATTTTAATTATAAATGTCCTTTATTCATGGTGGGTTTACTTTTAATTCATTGCAGCATGGCTGCAGTCACGCTTGGCTCCGGCAATGCTTTCAGGCTCTATATTAGCAAATGTTCAAAAAAGCATTTACAATGTGGTGTGGAGACTGTAAGCAGCGGTGCGGCAATGCATTTATTCAATGAAGCAGCAGGGCTTGGATTTCTGGCATTTCAATGCTAAGTGGAGTCTCATGTTCAAGTGTGTCCTCTTTCTTATTGGTCATTTGATGCCTCGCCATTATTGCATAATGCACAATTGTGAATAGCTTAAATCGAGGTATAGAACTCTTAGTGATCTTGTTTATTGGCATCTATTCAATTCCCCGTGAAACAACGCAAACAGCGCTGTTTGAAAAGAAAATGTTGCTCTGAATTGTTAGATTTGCTGCGCTGCATCAGATGAACCATAAACTAACTGAGCAGATGGGGACGTCACTTGATTTCATCCACAGCTTGAGCAGTGATCCCGGATGACATATATAATTTACCTATATATATTTAGAATGAAAGAGAAAAATAAACCATAAAATGTTATGACATTTATGCTTCAGATAAGACCAGACAGCTTAATAAGCTTAATTTAGTACAAATACTTGTACTTGTGTGGCAGAAAGTGACCGTGGCTCTGGAGCAAAATATGCACACCAGGACCAGAGGAGCTCGTTCATTAACCACGGCTTCATCTCATTGGGTTAATCCATGCACACATTAACATGTAGCCTATGTGATAATCTACCATTTTATAGAGCTTGTGTTCTTAACTGAGACCAGTAACTTCCTGGAGTCTCTGGTTGCCTGGCAAATGGTCCCTAAATAGAAACAGCTTGGCACACAACACCAAGCCATAAACCCAATGCTTATGAGCCAAAAAAGAGGATGAGCACATTTTCCATTGGAGAAATTCAATCTGAGCTCTGTCGAGTACTTATAATTAATTTGCAAAGCTGCTGTGTCTATAAGGCCTTACAATTGCTCTCTTTTTCATATTTTATACCGTTTGTGGGTTTTTTTTATTGTGACAAGTAAAATGTATTTTATATTTCCATTAGCTGGTTGAATGTCAAACCAACATTTATTATCACACTGAATTCATGTATCTATCATCATCCTTTCACTTTACTAAATGAATGTTGCCTCTGCAGGGACGCTGGTGACTGTCTTCTCTGTGGCCACAGATGCACCTTACAGTTTGCTTGTTATGACTGCTATGGTTGGTGCAGTCTAATGATCTAGATCTCCTTTGATTAAGACCTAACCCAGTTGGTCTTAGAAAAATGTGGATACAAATCCATATGTGCCAGGAACCCAGCCAGAGCTTCCCGCTCTCCTCTCGCTACACTGCCTGCCACGCCCGTCCTCAGCTCATCCACATCACCTGTGCCGCTCTGGGCACCTGCTGCTCATCAACTCATCAGCCCCACTGCATTTATATTCTGCTCAGTCCTCTGCTCTCTGCCATATTTTAAATGTCTTGTTCCTACTCTCTGATTCTGACTCATGTGAACTTGCCCGGCTTTTTTTGGGGGGGCTTTTTGTCTGTTTGCCTGCTCCTCTAGATTTGTCTGCCTGATTGGTCTGATTACCTGCATGGTTTTCAACACATATGAGCACCAATGCTTGGCCAAAATATGTTATTAGGGTAGTGCTGTTGTAGTAGTGAATGATCTGATAAACAGTATGAAATCTAAATTTTAAAAAAGCATTTCTTTCCAGAACTGAATAATTTAATTTTGAGCACCATGACATATGAAGATATTTTAACTTCTGAAGACTTAGAGAGTGAAAAACATCTTTTAAATAGTGTTATCAATCAACTCTATTCACTTTGAATGGCTGGAAAACGGTGTTCCTAAAACACAAGTTAAACACATTTGTCCTGGCCTAAGGTTCTGAGCCATGTTGGGCTAATTCGGCAAACGACCTCAAAAACGAGGAAATGGCAACAAGGCTGTGGACCACAGATGGTAGAGTATAGGAAAAGCTTTTATAATAGTGCGCTCAAAGCTTCTTTTCAGCTACCTTTTTAATTTAGTTGATGAATAATTTAGGGATAAAGTGATACGATCGCTTCTCGGGCAGTCATCTCATAGTCCCTTGTCTTTCAACACGTCCTAATCTCACAGATGGCATTTCAGTTCCAAGTCATCTAAAGCTTAAACCAAGATAAAAGTGTTGCAATGATCTTGGCTGATGTGCAACCTGCAGCTCAAGCGCGTAGTAAAGCAATGTGGATGGTCGACTAAACTGAACTTGTGTTACAGCTAAATATCTGTTTGTACACTGCATTTAATACACTTATAACATCAAATAAAGATTCAAAAAAAAATTCTCTGAATATCCATTACCAATGAATTAACTGCATTCTCGTAATGGTCATTTTGAATGAATGTTCCTTCTAGTTAGAACTTGCCTGGTGACAATCTCATGATCCTATTCTCGGGCATCTAATGTTACTTTTGAATTTCACGACGGTTGATTTCACCTCTGACATATGGCTTGGTTTTGTTCCTGCCATCCCCTGTTGCAAATCATATGATACTCTTGTGTTGCTTTATAATGTTTTGCACATGGCTCCGGGGCAATGATCCAACCACTGAGTAGAATGGTGTTTTTGTTCAACATGGATCATCTCCTAAGAGAGCAAGCATGCACACACAGCTGCGCCTCAAGCAAGGTTGTCAAGATGTCGGCGAAGGCACAACTCCAGTTTACCCTAGCAGGCAGCTGCGCCTATCTACGAATGATTTACGGTGGGAAGAGGTGCCAGTCACTTCTGATATGCTATAGAGTGCGTACATTTTGAGCAAGCGCTTTAAAGCCAAGAAAGGTTAAATGCATAAAAAATCGTGTTTTTTTTTTTTCTTTTAATAATGATAATAAACTGTTGCAAATCTCAACAATTATTCTGTGTTGGTGGTGCGTACATGGATTATAAATCACCCTGCCTCCTTTCAAGAGCATTTGCATTTGTGGAGACATAAAACAACCTTTATCCTCTGCAGAATAACATGTATGAACGGCATTTAGTGTATGAGTGTGTTTTGACGGGTTGTCCATGGAGATAAAAGCAGTAACTCCAAATATGCACGGCGCTATGAGAGCACGCAAACGTAGCCAAAAGCTTACTTGGAATTTATATTTTGCAATTCCTAAATGCTTGCAATGTTTCCTCGGTGTTTGCGGCACGCTGCTTTGATTTATCCGTAGAACACGATGCATCATGTTTTATCACTCCACAGTGAACAGCTGATCAGATTTTGACAGCCCCATGATAAGGAGGCACGTCCAAATCCGTTAAGCATGACTGTGATGGCTGCAGGGTCCGTGCCATTACTTCCTTCATCTTCTGTTCATACTTTTTTGCTTTGATATTTATTTTCACTTGAGCTTGCTGTGACAAATAAAGTGTGCTGGGCTGCTTTTCGGAGAAGATTTCTACGTGCCGTGCTACATAAGAAGTCTCCAGCAGTACAGCTTTGCCCCTTTATTGCAAATTGCTTACAGATAGTTGAGTCAACCGCAATCAGTTTGTATAAACAGTATGAGAATATAGCTTATGCTGCCGAGCCAATGCGGGGTCCCACAGGCCTGGCTGCAGACACCAGTTATGTAAACCTTGCGGTGAAGCGCCATCGTGCCAAACCTGAACCCGCCAAAGCCAAACACTTTAAGGGAAGCCACTGAAAATGTTCTTTTTATTTTAAAGGGAACGAGAAATAAGATAATATAGAAAAAAATGTGAGTAAATTCCCTCAGAAGAATTTGTTGTTCACATTTAGTTTTTCACTCCACTGTCACGGCAAGACTGAGGTCAGAGTCACTCCACCTCCTCGTGACCTTAACACCCACCTTCCTACAAACTGCTGAGTTCATCTTAAATGTCATTATGTTGAATAAGGATACAGGATTTAGATGATGATCTAGAGTTTGATATCCCCGTATTATCGGTACACTTCATTTATTCCTTCCAGATGGGTTCCTGCAGGTTTCTGGATCTTTTCAGTGGGACTAAGACTCCATTGTCAGCGGCTCCATTTCACAATCTGCCGTTTCAAACGCCTCGGCTAATCTCTCAGCCTCTTCACGTGAATTTAAATGTTGGCAAATATTAGCCTACAATTTCACAGTGCACAAGCAAACAGGTTAGTCTCTGCAACAGGTGAAGGGAAAGCCCTGCCTCGATGAATAAATTAGTGCATACAGACATACTACAGAGTACAGAGGTAGATAAACTAGTACATATAAACATACTACAGAGGTATTACAAGTATGTTACAGAGGGATGAGCGACCTACATATCTGCAGGAAATCTGGCGTCTTATTGATGCCTCTCAAGGTCCCCTGTTTGGTCGCTCCAGCGCGCAAGCCCCGCCTTTTATGTTAATTTCAGCGTGATGTCTGCGCTGACTGGACGCAGCCTGCGCGCCGCTCAGAGCCGCTGTCGGACGCGCTCGCTGCCTCCTGCTGCTGCTTCACGTCGACGCGGCTCCGGGACTGAATCGCGCGTTTTGTGACCCGCGTCCCTGTTTATCATGCCGCCGCTGAGGACGCGCGGCTGACCGTGAATATTTGGTGGATCCAAAGCGGGTAGACTGGGAGGACGTGAACGCACCTTGCGTGCAGCCATGGGAGGTCAGATCACCAGAAATACCTTCTACGGTAAGGGGCTTATGGGGGCGTCACGTGACGGTGTGATTATTGATTGATTATCATTAATAAATATTATAATAGCATTAGAATATGTCGAGGTGTACGCGGGTTTGTGCAGCCTGGAGTCTGTGCAGGATGATGCGTGTGGGCGTTCTGGTGGCTTAAAATAAAAAGAAGAGAAAGTTTTACCGCCTGTAAGTCACGACTAGCTTTTTCTTCTTCTTTGTTTGTTTGTTTGTTTTTTATTATGATGCACCTCTGCGTGATTATGACGGAAAGATTACAGATATATTTTTAAGACCAGCCAAGGTGATGGTTTTCACTTTCTCTTTCAGATCACTTTATTGCTTTATGGTCAATGGGTGAATGTGACACGTGCACAGGCCTCTTGTATGTCAGCATGTTGACAAACGGTGTGGCAACTTCATGGGCCTCTTGTTTCTGCAATTAATGGATCATTAAGATCATATTTCTCTTACAACAGGTGCATTTGGGTGTTTCCAGATGCTTTCTTTCCAAGCAGTTGATAATAGGTGCAACTCAGCGTTTGGTTTCCTTCATTGTTCACTAATTGATTTGATAAGTTACGTTAGCAACATATCTAACTGTCTAGACTTGTCTGTGAGTCACTTTCCGATTGTGAAATACTCGAGTTGTACAACTAGAAAGTCTCGCAGGAGAGTGCGTACGTCTGCCAAAGCTGAAACCCCCCCCTGCATGTCTGTTTGAAAGCCTGGCCAAATGACCCACCCCTCTGTAATGTTTTTGGTTCAATAATTATTGCATAATTTGGAAAGATGTGTACTAGCGTCTTATTTTATAATCTTGATGAAGTGCAACATCCCTGGATCTGCCCCCCCCCCCCCCCCCCCCCATTCACATTTACACGGGAAGTTATTACCTCCTGGCGAGGTGGCGGTTACATAATCGCTGGCGTTTGTCTGTCTGTCTGTCCGTCTGTTAGCAAGATAACTCAAAATGTTCTGGACAGATCTGCAGGAAATTTTCAGGAAATGTTGGGAATGTCACCAGGAACAGATTACTACATTTTGGTGATCATCCAGAACAGATCCTGGATTATGGATCAGTTTGAAATGCTTTGTTAACATTGCAGTCAATGGAGCTTCAACATTTATTTCTCAATATCTTGGTTGATTATTGACCGATGTTTATGGAATTTGACAGTCGTGTAGGGTGGGGACCGAATTTCATCCGGATCAAATCCAGAATGGAGTCAGTAAAGACATTCAATTTTAACATTGAAAACCTGATTTACTGACTCAAAAATCTGTTACAAATACATATAAAGATACCAAGAACATTTTTGGTGATGATCCAGATCACCATGTGGACGGTGTGAATCCAATTGAATCGGCGGAGGTCTGCGCTCCCTGAGTGCTTTTCTTGTTGTTTTAGTTTTGTTGTTTTTCTGTTGCCAACTACTCCTGACCTTTACAGCACATTCCTATACTTGATCCGCACCAAAATGTCATGTCTTTTTTCCTGACTCATGCTTCATTCTTCAATCAAGTTTTGTGGGAAACTTTACTATAGTTTTGATTTTAGAATCTTAATTATAGGGAAGCCAATAAATAAACATGACAACATAACCTTCTTGACAATCTTTACTGTAATGGATTTTAATTGTAAAAACTTTAACATAAATTGTATTTGATTGATGATGAATATGAACACAAATATTTGTCAAGGAGGAATGTTATTAATGTTTTTGTTTCCATCGAGGCAGATTTCTTCCCCTCGTCTGAGCTGATTTCGATTGTTTTGTTCAGTTTTGAAGCAAATGGCCTCTTTTTTGGTTGCGATGATGTTAATGGCAACAATTTTCTAAACATGTGTTTCAAAGTGCTTTAAATAAAACGGCGAAAACAAGAAACAAATCCAAAATTTCAACTTGGGCTTTGGGAAATTGTGCTTGAAAATCATTATCGGCTGCAAATACTAGCAGTAGTGATCGGGTAAGAGTGTAAATAGTAAATATGTTTTAAAGTATTCACTAATCACCTCTCGTTTAAACCGCATAGACTACAGTACTCCATATTTGCTAAAGTAGAACATATGCATGTCCTTTAACTTTTTTGGATGCTGTCTGTGAATGTTTGCCTTTGGGGGGGGGGGGGCTTTGGCCTCATAACACAGCACATTATGTCTCTGTTAAGGCCTCTTAGTGAAACCGTGCTCAAGGTGACACTGGCCAGGTCCGCTCTTTGTCTCTGCACCGTTTGTTCGTTCCAATTAATGATGCTGAAGGAAGTCGTGTTCTGTGTGGCGGTGCATTAAGTAACATGACCCTTCCTTAATGTACTCTGCTGACAGTTGTCTTGGTTACTGTGTCATCATCATCATGATCGCTTTTGGCTCTTATCAACTGCCATTAAGCAAAACCCATTCTGGTGTTTCCATTTATCTGTTTATTGATGTTATTCATAGTTAATATAAAAATGTTCTACTCTACGTTTTGTTAACGTTCTCCAGAATACTTGCATTTTGTGAAATGACGCTGATGTAATAGTGACGTGTGATGAATAAATGCAGCTACTGCATCTGCGGAAACCTGCTCTGCTCTCAGGCCATTCAGGAAATGCTTTATTCAGTCTGGTCATTGATGGAATATAATACAGTCCTGTTTTGTTTCTCTGTAGACAGCACGTCTGACATGACATCATGGGCGCAGTATGGTGAGAGGATTTGCTATGACTTCATTTAATACCATTGTTGTACACAGAGCACAATCCAACATTGTTCTGCTGGGACAAGGGCAATGCGAAGAGCTTAAGCAATACTCTGTTCCAAGCCCAGAACACTTGGCAGGGCCTCTGTGATTGAGACTCCTAGTTTAAATTCAACAAATTATATGTTTCTACATCCAAGGGGGGAAACACTGCTGGCATTCGTTGCTCTGACTCTGCCCTGAAATCAGTAAAATAGTGGCGTAACCACAGACCTGGAGTCAGAAGTCACATGACTAGTCGCTACCCGTCCTGCCGAACATACCTTTTATTTTTTTTCAAGGTCCATTATAAACCTTGTGACCCTCCATGCAACACACTTCCCACATTGCACACATTTTGAAGGCAAAAACCTATGTACTTGTGCAGAGCTTTTATTTCTCTCTTAGGCAAATACAAGCATCTTCTTCACGGACTCCAAAACTGCGGTGTGAAAATCCAAGGACACGATGTGTTGATTAGGCCCAAATTATTCTCTGCCTTCCAGTCACTCTGGTGCTTGGCTGCTGGCTGCATGTTGTGCTGAAAGTTGTAATAATGTGATGAGATGAGAGACATGTTTCAGATTAATAATGATACTGCCTGCCGTTTAATGAGAACTCGGTGCTTGTGGGAAAACGTCCCGTCAACCACCCGGCACCACAATGACCTTGGCTTTGGACTTTGGAGAGAAATATAAAAACATAAATGGGGAGGGTTTGTCCTCAGGAAAATGAGTGACTTCGGTATCAGGCACTGATTACTTTGACTTCATCCAAATTCCCCAAAGGAGAGATATGATGAGAAAATAGGTATTTTTTCTTCCATCGTGAAATACTATAAGTCGAAGTAGCCTTGATTCACACGTGTTCTGATGGGGAAATTCTAAATTGTTGCTTATTGTGAGTCAGATGTTCTGTTTTGGGTTTGCTCTATTTTTGCCACTTCCTCTGACTGGCGAAGCAAAAGGTTATTTAGTGGCAGCAATTGTGTACACACTATTGTGTTCATTTTCTTTTTCTTTTTTCATTCCGATTAAAAGGGTAATTACCTTTTTACGTCACGCTGAGGGACAACTTGCCGATTGATATGTGCTCATTTAAAAAGTCACAAGTGGAAACACAACATGACAAACATTCCTCGTGATTATGAATCTATCTTCGCCCTGTATTATGCAAACTGAACTGAATTTAGCTATATGAACTATATGATGTTCAAGCACATGCTATGTTAATGTTTATTTTATTTTTTTACTTCTCTACTCATTATTGTGCGGACTTGTCTGATAAAACCTGTTAAAAAAATTATTATTATTATTTTTTATCTATCGTATTTATTTTTCATCTAAGGACATTTTTGCATGTACTTTTACTTGCATGATGTTCTTTTATGTCTTAAGTAGATTTGCGGTTGTACTGTGCTACCTTGGGAAACGAGAAGGAGGATACCAATAATAGCTTATGCTAATGCTTTTTATGTAACCCGATGGTACGGGCCCTGATAAGATAGAGGAGAGGACATTAGATGTGACAGAAGCCACCTCCTGAGGCCTAATGTGCTACATATCATCTGATTTTAGGGACCTTATCGGTTCCTAAAGAAGAACTCATTCACTAGTATTTGTTTCCCTCCTGACCTGTGGACCAAACCATTTTCCCCCCACATAGATTCTCTGAATGGACCGTTTCCGGCCACGTCTCACCGATGCCACCATAAGCCCAAACGCTGCCTGCCCATCCAGCCCTGTGGAAGTTTGTCCTCCTTTCCTCTACTCTTCCACCCCAGGACCAAGGGCTCACAGATCGTCATGGACATGTCGCAGAGGACCGTCAAGAGACAGTCCAGCTTCTGCAATGCCATAACCTTTAGCAACAGGCCTATCGCCGTGTATGAGCAAGTACGGATGAAGGTAAAGGGAAAAGAATTGTAACCCAGTTTCTATTATAATTGTGAGATTGTGATCTATAATAGTTGGAGGTTCAAAGTAAAATCTTGTCTGAGCTCTACTGGGTTAAACGTTGACCTGCGTTGGGGTTACTATAGGGTCCCGCCACAGCTCGTTCGCTCTTCTACACTCCCCTGTTGTGATTTCCCTTCTTTCCGCTTTCTGCTCATGTGTGGGCCAAAGCAGCAGCTGCTTAGAACAAGTTTCCACTTCACCTATCAGGCCATCTATGTCTCGAAAGTGAGAGAGCAGGGCAAGCATTGCCATGTGAGGAATACTGATATCTGGCACCGTAAATGTAGAGTAAATAGAGGTTCACAAGAACACAAAAGTATCTGATGATAAACACGCCAAGGTGACCAGTTCTAATCTAATTTAGGAATTTTCAGCAAATCTTCTTCTGGTGCTGTGGGTGAAGAAGAATTTGAGCCAATATCCACTATAATGGATTGCAGTAATTGTATTTGTCCCTTCGTGTTTAATCTAGCACTGACATTAATTGGCCACATGTTTTCTGCTCACCTTATAGTGTATCGTGCTATGTAGCAAATATTATCATGCTAAATGAAGATTGTAAGATGCTTATTATTATTATTGTATCTACTGAATATATTCACTGGGAGACATGGTGGAGTAGTGGGTAGCGCGGTCTCCTCACAGCAAAAAGGTCTCGGGTTCGATTCCTATCTGTGCAGAGTTTGGATGTTCTCCCCGTGTCCGCGTGGGTTTTCTCAGGGTTCTCCGGTTTCCTCCCACCTCCAAAACATGAAAATTAGGTGACCTGGTTACACTAAATTGCACTAAATTGTGTGTGTGCGTAAATTGTTTTCCATCTCTGTGCGGCTCCACGATGTGCTGGCGCCATAACCGGGATGTGACCCGCCTCTTGCCCATAGTCAACTGGGGTAGGCTCCAGCAGGCCCGTGACACGCAAGGCGGATGAAGCGGCTGTAGATGATACGATTGTCTCGTCCACCAGACTTTTACAAGGGTTCTTAACCCGATTATTTTTTACAAGCACATTACCCTGCTTGCATGACTGGAAAGGAAAATGTCACGATTCAAGTTGATTATCTTTATAATGTAAACAAAATAAATAAAACATCTTCTGTCTTCAGATCACTAAAAAGCAGTGCTGCTGGAGCGGTGCGCTGCGTCTGGGTTTCACAACCAAAGATCCATCGAGGATAAACCCAGATACCTTACCAAAGTATGCCTGCCCAGACCTGGTCTCCCAGAGCGGCTTCTGGGCCAAGGCCCTGCCGGAAGAGCTCTCCAACGAGGGGAACATCATCTCCTTCTGGGCGGACAAAAAGGGTCGAGTGTTTTACCGAATCAACAACTCCGGCCCAATTCTGTTCTTCAGTGGGGTGCATGTCGCCGAATCTCTGTGGGCTCTCATAGATATCTATGGTCTCACCAGGGGGGTCCAGCTGCTAGGTGAGTCACGCATTCAGAACCAGGCCCTTTCTAAGACGTAATGGCTGCTTGACTTCTGACTAATCGATTCTCTTCTATTCTAACAGATGCTGTCAGTAAGTTGGTTTGCCATTTTGGTCTCGACAGAAATATTTAATCATATATCGTTTAGAGTGGCAGGCAGGTACAGACCTGCATTGTCCCCAGGGGATGAATTAAGCTACTAAATATTAAGCTGCTAAACGTCAGCCTGCTGGAGTCCTGATATTAGCATTTAATAAAGCACTAAGGGGCCAGACTCCAGTTTCATAAAGCTCCTGACATGACTACAGGCTCTTGTGCAGACGTAAGAATCTCCAAGAATTGTTCTCTCTTGAACATGTGGACGGTGCATTATAACACACTGCAGAATTCTACACAGGATTCTTGTGCTATATGAAGCTATAAATGCACCACCTCACATCTCTGAGGCACCTGCGCAATATAAATAAAATAGCTGAAGGCATTTCCTCGTACAATCTACACAAAGAGTAGATTGGATGAGGAAATGGTTGGGATCATGGGTATGTCCTTCTTTTTGAACATGAAACATGTTCAAAAAAGGTGAAAGAGTTGATGCCTTCGCACTACCAGATCATCTGGGCCAAACATCAGACCAACCTTAGATCCAGTCCAGTTTTTTTTTTTTCCTACGATTGAAGTGCTGTGATGTGAGCAAGGATTTAGTGGTGTTGCTATAATCCTTTAGTACTGGAAACCATTCTGAATCTGATGTTATTTTCAGTGTGAATGATTAAAAGGCAATGTTCAAAACAGCTGCTCTACTTTTCCTACACTAACCAAATAGCTCAGTGGAAAAAGATGGTTGGAGATTACAAAGACCGTGTAGTCACCACGGTTGTTAGTTATCAAAGGCACGTCCCCAAAAGGGGAATTTCAAAATGTTGATGTCTCTTTTACAAGTTCTCGTGTTGTTTTAAGGATCATTACATGAAAGAAATTAACATCAAATAAGGCCACTCCAATCATTAACAGCCATTTGCTGCAGTGAATCAAGGACGTTTGGCAATGAAAGTGGCTGGATACAATTTAAAAAAATAATATTACAAAACTATGAAAAATAAATAAATATGACTTCTTCTGGATGCGTCAGTACTATTTATAACCATTTCCAAGAATTGACCGTCTCTCTGGAACGAATAGAGCCTGTCAGCGCCATTAATAAAAATAGAAGAGGCTCCCATCTTGTGCAGATAGTGCCATTTAACCTCATTTCTTGCGGTGTGGTTGACAGTGAGAAGCATGCTATCTCATGACGGGCTGTGTGGTATCCAGCGCCAGAGTGCGACTATCTGGGGTTCTGGCCTCTCGCCGCTGACCGGCACACACCTCTTGTCAAAGAACAAGAGTAGTGTGTTGGTCATCTCAAGTGGACAGACAAGAAGGAGGGATGATGTCAGGTAAAGACAATCAGTCCAGTGGAATGTCTCACTCTGTGGCTCTCAAGTCTGATTTCGACTTCATGTCACATGCAATCGACCTGCAATCACTGCTAACACAATATGTTTGAATGACTGCTTTGTTTTATAAATGTCCTCCTGCAAAATATTTTTTTTCCACTTTGCAATTGCAATTTTGCCTGGGAATGAGGCCAGTAGCGCTAAATCCCACCCTTTCTTCTATGGTTTACCCACATCGATCACCTTTATCCCCACATTGATGACTTAAACTAAAAAGCCCCAACCTTCAGTCAGCTGAATAGTCACTTGGCTATTAGATCTATACGATAGCCTGAGAGCATCGCCGCTCAGTCTTGGAATATTTTTAAGGCCCAGTATTGTCTCTGCTGTTAGCTACAGATCAGACACTTGTGAAAGCCAGAGTCCTGAGGCTGTGAACTGCCACATGTGCGCAGTTTCCTTAACAGAAGGTAGCATTTTGAATCTTAATGATGATTACACAATGGTCTGAAATGAGTGTTGCGCCAGCTGATGGATTGAGCCAACTTTCACCTGTTGTGGGCTTGTTATCACATAATCTGTCCAGGTGGGACTTACAGATCTGCTGCTGTTATTTCATTTTTTAGTTTTCGGTTTTTCCCCCACAGGAGGCAAATGGAGCGAGACCTGAGTCTGAGCTCTGTGGAGTGTAGAGAATGGCTCTGTTAGGTGACCTTGATTTGCCCTTAGAGATAAATGTTCAACACAATGAAAATATATCGAGAATAACTTTGGCAATGTGTTTTAAAAGATTTATGTTCATTTAAATAGAATTTATAGATGTAGAAAATCTGCAGTGCTACGCACTAAAAAAACCACGTAGCCGTTTTTGAAACAGCTGTTTCAACTTTGTGGCACTGAATGTTTTTTTTTTAAATATAGAAAGGTGCATGTTATAAAAGTTCCATACTTAAGCTCATATAACATTGTTTGATCAATAGAAAAAAGTTCCATTTGTGCAAAAGAATCACCTTTTATTCTCCATACATTATCCTTTCTAGCCAGTGCATATGACTACAATGCATTACCCACAATGCAATTACCAATAGCTAATATAGCAAATTGTTGTTTTAATGTTCAAAGATTCGGCCCCAACCGATTCTGGATTTTGTGTCATTTAAGGCACTCGTCAGATTTCCCCTCAAGAGCCTCAAAAGTCCTTCGGCAACTGCAACAATATGCAGGAATGCTCTGGAAAACTTCCAAACAGCAAAGCTGCATTATTATTCACAGTCTGAGTTTTGATTGTAAAAGATTATGGAAAGGTAAATCTCTAGTGTTGCTTGGAGAGGTGTCAGTTCACCTCCTGAGCACTGCACAGGTGCACTTTAGCAAGGCACCAAACCTGTAGCTGTAACGTCTACGTATATATATATATATGATGTTTCACCTGTAAATAGTCTGAATCAAGCGCAGGCTGTGCAGGATTCATACTCTGGTTATCTTGCGCTCCTCCAACCTTCCATGCGCCACTAAGCAATTCATCAAAGCTGCTATTTAAACGCTGTTTTTCACCTGGGCTGTCTCTCAACACATTCTGGCATCGAACGACTTTCTTTGAGTGTTTATTAAGCATCTTTGCAAGAGCGGCTCCTCTCTATGCTGGTACCAAGGGAGTGCAGCTCAGCAGCTAGCCACCCATGCAAGAAGTCAAAGGTGATCCTGAGATCTGTGAGACATACAGCTTGAAAGCTGAGATGGTGTTGCATAAGAGAGGAGCTAAATTAATCTGCTGAAATCAAACTGAGCCTCAGGGGTTGTCCAGACCAACAATGCTGCCTGTGCAATTTAAGGAATATGTCCCACTCGCACAGCTATCAATAAAGACTAAAGTGCCATTTTGTGTGGAACAGCTTGTGCCGTTAAGCTTCTTCAGTGCTCCACTGAGACGTATCAGCCTTTACAGGGACTTATAAAGGGTTTCCTCAAGTGTGTAACATGTCTCAAGCAACATAAGCGCAATTTGTCTGTTGCATTTTCATAAATGTCTCTCTTTATTCTAGTTTTTTCCGAGCACAAAGAATCCTAAACGCCACCCTTCATCAAGCGCCATAATTTTCACAAAGCAAAAATGTAAAAAAAAAACCATATTGTGTCATTTTATAACTTTTAACTTTTCGGATGTTACTTTTATTTGCTTAGTCGTTAACTTTTCAGCATTTGAGGTTTGTAAAGATGGATATAGAAGCTTCGGAAATCAGGCCACAAGCATCTTGGAAGTGTGTTCACTTTCATTTCCCTCGCGAAACACATGCGGGAATGCTACCCCCTTTCTGTCGTCAAAACAGTAGATCAGCTCCCTGTAGGCATGTATGGATGTGGTCGAGACAGAGGATGTTTGTTTGTGGGACGAGTCCCAAGAGACCACACGGCATCCTCTGTTTTCTAAAGGTATGATGGATTCCCTCCAAGTTAGATAAGCCAAAGGCATCTTGCGATGGCGGCAAGATGCTCACGGAGGGATTTGTTTACTGGAGTTAGATGAGTCACTTAATCACTGTCACTAGATCCGTGACAAAGACGTCAGCTAGCATTATCTGCAGCATGTCTCTCTTCTGGACAGTGGATAATCCAAAATGGCTGACCAACTGGCACAAGACTGAATACCTCCAAATCGATTAAGAAAAGGGTGTAAACATCAGTCATCTGTATGCGGCTTTTCAATCTGATTAAGGTGTTGTGGAGAAAATCGACTGGATTCTTTTCGTTCCTACTAACATGCAGAGACATCATATTTCCGCCAAAGAGGGACAGAACAAAGTTTAAAGGAATAAGAATCTGAGGTGCCAGGATTAATCATTTTATACCATCATTTTGAGAATTCCCTGACTTTTGATCTGGCGTTACCACCAAGTTAAAGTTTTAATTATCCTGTCAAGTAGCCCACATTAGTAGCTTTACACCTATCTGTTTTGTTAATGGATAAGACGATAGTGTGTTGCTGAAACATGTTGGGTTATCTAAACCTGATTATGCGGTTTCTTTCCTTTCTTTGTGTCTATTTTTGTCCGCGTTTACTCCGTGCAGCTCGCGCTCACTTGCTTCAGATCTCTTATTGTTTCCCTTGTCGACACTGATTATGAGCATATGTACAGCGGTTTTGATTTGTGGAAGAAGTGGTTTTAAACATGGAGGTCACGAAGGTGCAGCCTGTCGTGACTGACCAGTGTGGGAACACTGCAGGTAGAAATGACGCAAGCGTAACAGGATGAAGAACAAAACGAATGCTGTAAAACTTTCAGCATGAGCAAAACTCAAAGTATAGTTGTACGCTTTAATCAAGTTATTACAGTGTCTAGGATGGTGGAGTTTTTATCTGTTTCTTTAGGGCCATAGAAACGCTTGCTAATTAAGATTGATGACGGCGTTTGACTGATGAAGACGTGTAATTATGATTGATGAATACATGTGCATTACTGAAGGGTTTGATTACCCGGGAGTGATGCAAAATGGATTTTGGACTACTAAGTTTGATTTCTGGTCTAATCCTTGCAGCCAAATCTTCCAAAAACAATGCAGCGGTAATTCAAACAGTATGAAAAGTCATCAGTCAAAAGTGAGTTTCCAGTCAGGCAAACAGCAGGCAGTAAAGGAGAAAGGCGAAGAGAGATGCTAAGCATGATCTCCCTTATCATAAACATTTGCTAATGACCTTTAGCTGCATTCTTTTTTTTTTGGCAGAACAGACTAAAGTTATGAATCATACTACAATCACTCTTTTTTCCCTTTCTTGCACTCTTTAAACTGAACTGAACACACCAATAAATCATAGGAAAGGTTGCTTGTTTTTCAGAAGACTGGACCTTTACACCTGATGTATTCACAGTAAGCCTCGCAAGCCTTGTTTCTCCCAAGTTCTCCTCTTTTGGGAAATCACCGAACCCTGAATTTCCTGCTCGGGTCAAAAGGATCCATTGGGACAATGTTAATTCCTTTTTTGGTATCCTGGTATTACCTTTTGTGAACATCTAAGGCATGAGATGGATGTGATTCGGCTGTTTCTTGGCAAGTCCTTTACCAAGATAATTATTAACATGTTGGGTTTATGCGCTAAATCATTTAGGGGGGGGGGGGGGGGGGGGGGGGGGCAGGAGATCAACAGTGTAATCAGTGGATTTCTTGAAGATTGGTAAAACATTCATGCATAATTTCTGAGGAACTCTTCCTCCACACTGCAATATGCTAGAAACAATTTCTCCTATTCCCATATTCCGGTTAGTGTGATGTTTTTGAATTTGGATTGTGGCTGTGGCTTCATTTTGATTGGCATCTGCAGGTGCACATGGGCCACTATACCCACATAAATAGATGATAGAGCATTAGCTACCAAACAATGCAGCATGTACTATTTATGTATGGTATTAAACTGAAAGGCAGGCATAACTGCTCTATGATGTGTGTTTTACAAATAATAATAATAATTTCTAGACTAGCTCGCAATTATATAATGAGAAGCACATTGTGGACGAGAGACCGCCAAGTTTTATGGATTTAAAAAAATAACAGAAGAAAATTTCATCACATAAGTTGAAACATTCACAATTACTGATGATAGCAGTTCACCGCTCCTAAAATAATAAGCCTTCTTAAATGCCTGCAGTGCATTGCCTGTGGTCATCATAACAAAAATGTTGGAAGAAGGAACCCATGGTAATGCTGCCTCTGAGGCTGGTGTGAGTCAAGAGCAAGAGGAAGGCCAAGAAGCAATTTCAAGAGATTCCCACACACAATGACATATTGTTGGATGAGTTGTTTTTGTCTTTGTATGTTATGTAGCATATATAATGAAATAAATCAGCTTCCAAAATACAAAGCATGCATCTCATGGTGATTTGGCTCTGTTGGTATTAGATTGGAGTTCACAAGTATTCCCCTATAGCTATGGAAACATTACATAGAATTAATGTCATGGTAACATGTTGCATTATTATGGCCGAAGTAAAGGCATCACCGACTCAACATGGACAAGATGCACGGATATAGGCATCCAATTCTTTGTTTGTTTGTTTACAATACTTTTGCTATTTTTCCTTTTGAGTTGGGTTTTCCATACAAACATAATTTTAAGGTTTGTCATCTTCTCCATAGCATGCATCCAACACAATAGTCCATTCTGCAGACTCACCAAAGGAGTGGAGGACACATCAAACACTAATGCAGTTGTTGTGCAATTTTATGGGGGATGTCGGCCTTTTGTTCAGTTGGCTGACGGTTGAATTAAATTAAATGGGAGGAGCGCTATAAACTGAAATGCTGGAGGACTGTCCTTGAGCGAACATCTGCCGGTATGTACACATCGGGATTAGGGTTTGTGTATTTGTAAGAGTTCTGTTTCACGTGTTCTCAGCGCTCGGAATTTATTTGATTTGTTGATCCAAAATGAAAATGCTGCTGGATAGGCTATTGTGCCTCAGCTGGGGTTTAATCGGCCCAGATGGAATTGAACAGTTTGCGGGAAAATCAGAATAGAAATTGTAATGGATTCTGTCAGGTTTGGATGCAGGGCCATATCCATGGGGAAACCATCGGAGAGGAGTCTAATCACTTTCAGATGACCAGTCTCGTCCCAGTTAAGATGTGAATATGTGCTACATATTCTTTTTGTGTCACTGTGCAAGCATTTCCATCTGTGTAATCCTCATGGAGATTCTTTTCATTTCATTTAGACCAAAAACAATGAGAGGCAATCCTCAGCATGAGAAATATGTTTTAAATTGAGTTAAAACGCTGTAGACGCCTCATCAAAACTGGACACTTTTAAGATACTCTAAGCAACTGTTCAAAGAGAAGTATGAATGTACAAGTGCTTGATATTTTATCCCTGAAGTGTCATATAGATGTCAGGATGTGGAAACACAGCCTGTGTGTCTTCCATCCGTGAAGTGCTAGTCGTCATTTTCAGTCGCCATGATCCCTCAAAGACGCCACATATGTGGCTCTAGTTGCACAGGGAATTTCAGATACGCAAACTGTTAAGCTTCTCCCATGTATTGATAAACATGGAAAACCTAGCCTGCTTCACGCTCATACACTTGTGTCATTATTTACCAAGACACTACCACTCCTTAAAAGCTCATTAATGAAACACTTCTCCCTTTGAAAGGCAAAAACCCCTTCCCTCTTATTTTTTGGGACTCACCCAGAACCATCTTCTGTATCATGACAAATGACTTCACTCACTCATTCTAGACAGAGCCCTGAATAGGCCTCCTATGCATGCATACTTAGGGTAAATCCCTAAGCACACTCTCTCTCTCACACACACCCATACGCACACGCACACGATTGCTTCAGCTGACCTTGTATAGAGGTTGCAGCTTCACTAAAACCCCCAAAAGCCTCCTAATCCTGTTCCACCAGGCCAAGAAATAAACTGACCCCTCCCTTGTCCACGCTGCACCATGCCATTTACAGACAGAGAGCTGTTCAAGGCTAAAAAAGGAGTAGGATACACACACAATTCAAGACGAGTGATTTTGATTAAAATGAATATTATATCGGGTGGGCCCAGATGCTTTGTTTTGGCAGGGTTATATCCTTAACTGGTTTTAACTGTAATGTGTGTTGTCATTCTGTGAAACAGGATACCATTTTCAGTTACATCCTTGTTGGCCGGTTCACTTCATAGAAACTGGTTTTTCCAAACGGCACATTAATAGTTTCTCATGGTTGCGGCTTGTCTGAGTAAATACAAAGCAGATCGAGGTATTGGCAGGTCTCCATTTCAGTTTTGTTTTTGCTGTGGAAGCAAAGGTTTTCAAGCGATTCCTCCGCACAGTTCACCGAGAATTCCAGTTTACTTTCTGGGTGCTGCAAGGTAAAGCCAATGCACACCCTCGTGCCCCGTTTTTATACCAGACTGGCACTGCTGAGTTGTGTTCTGTTCAATCACTCATCATTGAACGGAACACGACTGCACAGTGTCAGTTGGTATGAGTTCCTCTATGAGGAGTTTGTATTCTGAAAGTACCTGTTCATATAACAACGATATTTTACAACAGTTTTAGAATCACAAGGTGCGTACTCAATTATGTATGTGTTTTTTTTTCCTGTGGGGAGAAAGTGATTCCTACTTTGTATTGTTTTCCAAAAGATTCAATGCTAGACTTTCATATTTTCAAAGTAGAATATATTAAAAATAATTTTCAGTACAGGCTGTTGTGAAACCATTGGACCATGTAAACATTAGTTGATGGAATTTCTTCAGATAGTTAAGCAGAAGTGAATTTTTAACTAATTCTTGGCCATTAGACAACAGACAAGATTGCTGTCTGTGTTTCAGTGACATTGTATTGAGTGAACAATAACCCATTATCAACTGTAATAACAAGAAGTATTTATAGCCCAGGTTTAAAAATATTTCATTGTTGTTCACTGTTGCATGTCAATGTTAAGGTATGTTTTGTTTCCATCCCCATCAGAAATGTGGAATGAAATGGCTGCATAGCTCAGCCATTTCATTTTTTCATTTTTCCTTTTTAACTCTTCCCTCCTTGGCTATCATTTTCATACATTTCACAACTATCTTGAGCGCTACTCCTTGTGCTACATAGTCAGTCTGACAACCATAGAGGAAGTCTAGTGTCCATTATTCCACATTCAACATTTGCTTTACCAACCAAAATGTTTGTGTGAAATTCGAAACACATCATTAGCCATTTCTTTTAGCTATTTCAGCAATTATTCCTTGCATAAACTACTCAAGCGACGCGTTCATTACCTTTGGCATTGTATTTTAACCAAACGTTATTTTATTTCAACATAATCCTTTATCATAACAATCATGTACGCATTACTTTTGTGCTATTGTTCCAAACAATTGCATTCCTCTGTTGATTTTCTGTTGCTACAGTATAGCTAGCTATCTTAGTACCTTTTTTAAAATCAATGAGTCGTTTTCATTTTGTTTATTTAGCCAAGCTCACAGTCTGTTCACA
Organism: Brachionichthys hirsutus; assembly: GCF_040956055.1. Taxonomy (NCBI): domain Eukaryota; kingdom Metazoa; phylum Chordata; class Actinopteri; order Lophiiformes; family Brachionichthyidae; genus Brachionichthys; species Brachionichthys hirsutus. The sequence continues at coordinate 10,090,107 of NC_090903.1, read as the reverse complement.
CACTTCCAGGCGACCACAAAAGTCACAGATGTTGTGTCGAGGAGACGGTGTAGGCATGTTGAACAGAACTAGTCCAGCACTGCACCTGCCTTGCGTGTTTCAGTTCTTTGTCCTGTGTGCGTGCGATCATCCTGTGAATGTTGATGCACACATTTCAATGCAGGTAATCATAGGGCAGAGAAGGCAAACAATCTAATGTGTGCTTTCAGCTCTCGAGTTTCGCTGTTTGACTGACTGGCTGCTTTTCATATTTGTCCTTTGTTTTAAATGAAACAAATTCTACCCGACACTCCTTTGAGACCAAACCCAGGAACATGTCATACATATTTATTTGGCCCACGCCTTGTTTTTGTGTTTCATCTTCTTTTATCTTTTGTGTATCCTGTTTTTCAGGGGGGAAAAAGCGGAAACTTTGTGGTCATTTTTTTTTTTTTTTTGCTCTTCTCCTCACAGCTTGTTCTGACTGTTGTGCCACACTCAAAAGCAGAAACTGTGAACCTCAGGAAGCCTTAATAACAAGAATAGATATTATCTCTTTGTCGGCCAACTTTGCCTTGAAGATAAGCCTACTAATAATAAGAGCCTCGTGCATGGTTGTGGACACTCTTGACTGAGGAAGTAATTAAGTTTGAGCTGTTTATCAGTTGCTGGCCGGAGATGTGCCGTCTTTGTGTGATAAAGAGGAGCTGGTGAGGTATGCCCTTTTCTCTCAAGTGTCCATCCTCTCCTCCTCTGTCGCACTCTCCAACACCGTCCACTTCTCACAGGGGGAAGCCCAAATTCAGATCAATGCTAAGAGCCGCACAACTCAGCCATCATGTCACTCGTCCCTTTGCCGGTACCTCCCTCTACTCAAATGTCTAATCGGGCTAATTTTAGTTGGAGGGCCATGTTAGATTTGGCAGTATGTCCCCAAGCGTGCCATCATGTAGATCTGTTTGACTGAGTGCACTGAGACACTCCTTTTGTTTTTTTTTCATGTATTTATTTTGATTTTGCAACAATGTTCCCATGTGGCTTCTATTTTACAGCGAACAGAATTAGATTAGGAGGGGGGTACGAAGTGCGGAGGGACATCTGGTGCAGTTTTTGGAATGCCTGTCCCTTTCAAAGATGGCTGCTTTTAGCATCCAGACACATTACTGACAATTTTAATAGCGTACATCAGGAGTGAATATGTTGCATTACATCACTGCTGCCGATACAGTTTGTTCTGTAAACACCATGCTGGCTTATTACTTCTATTTGAAATGCAATGTGCAATATAAGATTTCTTTACAGAAGGTAAGCTACTTAATTAAGGAGGAGCCTTTTTATAAAAAAGAATAAATACACTCTTGATTTAATAGATGATATCGGTATTTCCACGCCAAAGGCTCTTGATCTGCAAGAAGACTCTAAACTAAAAATAGGATCAGTTAGAAAAATGACTCATCACAGGACCATACCGACGCAAAACAGGAGGCTCAAACGCAGCTGAACTTTACTGTCCTTCAGTGGCTTCTTGTGCATCTTTTATCTCTTCGCTGTTACGTAAAGCTGCTCTGTCTCTTTTACCGTGATGTAGCAACTAGCCTGCAGGGACAGCGTTTTGTTTGTTGATATATTTGAACCATAAGCCCCAGCACAAAGGGTGCATTAGATGTACGACATCAAGCAAAGAAGGCACAAACTCTCATATATTTGTTTACAGTGACAGTTATGAAAAATGAACAGCACACAGAGAGGGAATGTAAAACAAGGAAGTGTTGTACCACTGTAGTATTTGTTCCCTTGTAATATACTAAAAACAAGGTGGAAAGACTAAAGGCAGAAAAGCACACGTGCTGATTCAGATTGAAATGCTCACTTTATGGCACAACATGCTGATTATATAATACTGCTTTCTCCGCAGACAGCGAGATGCTCCCCACGGACTGCCTGCGTCCTCGTTCTTTTGCTGCCGCCCACCGGACTTCAATTCAGAGAAACGGTGATGACCCGCGCCTTTCCATCAGCCTGTGTGATCTTAGTCTGCAGCAGCAAGAGACGCTTCTGGAGGAAGATGAGGAGGACGAGGAGCGGCTACAACCTTTAAGCTCCACTTCCTGCCATGTGCCCCAAAATGTCCAGAACTCGCAGCAATGTTCACTGCTGCCCAGCCACCTGGACAACGATCTGCACTTCCACTCAGTGCACGGCGTCCATGTTACCGTGCTAGATAAACACACCGTGGGGCGGCTGGCGAGCCACGGCGAGGAGAAGACCCTGGTGTTCACCAGCCGGCCAGTACGCTGCTCGGAAACTGTGTTTGTGAAGGTGAAGGCGGGCGTCACGCGGCCTGGCTCGCTTTCTTATGGCGTAACATCATGCGATCCAGCCGTCCTGAAGCCCAGTGACCTCCCATCCAACCCAGAGTCCTTGGTAGACCGCAAGGAATTCTGGGCTGTGTGTCGTGTGGCAGTGCCGCTCCACGGTGGAGACATCTTGGGCTTCGTGTTGAATGCAGAAGGGGAGGTCATGGTGAGCTACAATGGCGTCAGTGCAGGGATGCAGCTATGCGTTGACAACTCCAGACCCCTGTGGATGTTCTACAGTCTGCATGGAACCATCACACAACTCAGGATTTTAGGTTTGTTTACTTCGTCTTTGCCTAAAACACTGTTGTTGTTATTGAGGATCATTTTGGGACTGCAGAGCAAACTGCTTCTCACAACGAGGGTCTCTGCCTCTGGCATTATTATAAACTCGTAGAAAAAAAATAGTCCTTCAGGCGTATTTGTTTACTTTCACTCATTTTCATAATCCACAACCGCCGGCCAAAGAGCCATCCTCGCCATGCTTTTAGGCATCGATGGTTTCAAGAAATTTGTTTTGTTACGTTTCAGTGTATTCCTGTTTGTTGAAGTTGAGGTGAGACCAGCGTTCATCCAAGCAAATGAAAATGTGCCACAGTTTAACATTTCCTTAATAGTATTTGTTCCCTTGTTTATTTAAGTCACGCCTCAAAAAGATGAAGGAAAACAGGATATCAGTTAACTTTCATAATTTAATGATGCTTGAACAAGCTGTTGAGACTGAATTTCCACTCTGCTGCCGTGTAATAGTTTATTCCTTGGCTGTCTGACTCTTTATCGGCTTGTTTTGATTCCTGCCATGAAGTTAGCCGTGAGTGGCTTTAATATTCTGACTGTGAATGAGAGACCGCTCGCATACTTTAGGATAAAAACGTCCATCCATCCATTTTCTGACCTGCTTTATCTGTAACTCGGTATTGCTGGGGCCTATCCCAGCAGTCTACAGGCGAGAGGCAAGGTACACCCTGGACAAGTCGCCAGCTCGTTGCAGGGCCACACATAGACAGATAAACATTCATACGCACACTCACACATTCGGACAATGTAGTGTAACCAATTCAACTACGTTGCACGTATTTGGTGGTGGGAGGAAGCCGGAGAATCCGGCGAGAACCCATGAAGATTTCAAGCTGGATTTGAACATGCAACCTTCTTGCTGTGAGGCAACTGCGCCACCGTGCCGCCCACTTTGAAAACAAAATAAAAAATTCTGGTTGAAGATCATAGGATCATTAAAAACGATATTGTCCATGAATAAGCCATTGTGGATATCGTGTAGTATATATAGAGTGTTCTGTAGCAATTTAAATATATAATCTATATAATGAAAAATTCTGTTCGGGTAAAAAAGAAAACACAGCATCAACAAAGAGGCAAATAATCCTCACCACATTTTGTGCATATCCAAAGTTTTAAATATTTAGCACGACTTTGTCAATTTTAAGAGCTCCAGCACTTTTAATTCTTATAAGTTGGAGCTCAAGAACTGCTGCACTTTTTAATTCAGGTGGGTGTGAGGCGTGCTGATTTCAGTGCATTTAAAACATTAGTAGTGTCCACAAAAATCCAAATTCTTTGAAAGCAGTCGTCCTCCAGCATTGTTATCTTTTGGCCTTGTTTAAATTGATTATGAGCAACAATATTGTCAAAATGCACTGTTACGGTGGAATTTCTTGATTCTTATAATTCTCTCTCTTTTCATCATTCATATCTGGATTACAGTTTTTCCTCTCTTCTCTTTCATCAGTCAGACTATTTCTGCCTTGCGTGGGCTCCCAGTAGCCGGCATTATGCATCAGGAGGGGGCAGTCATAGCTCCTCACGAAGCTCTCTGTATGCATTATTAAATTGTAATTGCATGGAGGTTTGAGCTACTGGGTTTCACACCCACAGCTAGTCCCCAATCATCTCTGTAGTTCCTCTTTGCCGCATGCATCCCCCCCCCCCAATCCTGATCCTTTGGGGTATCAGAGCTCTCTGAGTCATTACCCACTCCAACTGTGGGGAGCACATTTGTGACGTCTCCGCGCACCCACTCACTGCAGCTGCACGCTACATGTTGCCATGGAAACTTCTAGCCACTGAGGCAAGTGACAGTTTGTCATGGCTGGGTGTCATCAAGTTTGTGAAGTGGAACAGATGAGTGTCTGCTGCTCTCACATGGTCATTTTGTCCGTGTTATCTTAGAACCAAGACGTTCTAATTTCCTGTGAGCCACTGTAATACACAGTGTGTGTGTGTGTGTGTGTTTCAAAGCTGCCATAATCAATATTTCTGCGACAACTCATGACATGTATAAGGTCATTCATCTTATCTTTAATAATCATAGACTTTGTTCATATTAACACATGAACAAAACATATTTCACAGGGAGTTGGTGGAGACTGAAACGGACCTAAAATAAGGTTGATAGTGGCGTTACATTCACTAAATGGACCCAAACGCATGTTAAAATGTTGCTCTGTATCTGATTGGTTTGGCCTTATCACCGTAGAAGGTAAGTGTTTAAAACGTGATTATTTTCAGACCCACTCAGCAGCAGAAATGGAGCATGTCAGGTATCTGTGATAAGCATTGGGAAGCCAACATGCAAATACTCAACCTCAAATAAGCCTCCTGCACAGCCTGCGTCGAGAAAGACACTCGCATGGTCGGCATTGGCGGCATAGCCAGCATTAACCTCTTAATACCAGCGGAGATGAAAGGCCTGCTTGATGAAAGGGTTCAGGAATAGACATGCGGGTTAGCCATTCTTCCATAATACAGCTGACCCGACCAGCTGACAACAGCCGGGCTTCCACATAAGTTGTGGTCAGTAGCAGATGGACTGAAGTATAAAAGGACAGTGGCATGCTCATCTTTGTAGCTGCTCTAAAATGTAATAATAGAATCAAGTATTAATAGTTACCTTTTACAATCCAAGGTTCTATCCAAAGTGAGTGAGTGTGTGTTTGTGTGTAGGAGTGTGTGTACACTTTGCTACATCTGCATTTTCTTTTCTTTTTTTGCATGACTGCTATCATTTGTTTACATAGCCCAACAGTTTGAGGAACTTGCATCATAGCTCAGAAGAATGGATCAGAGCAAAAAGCCAGCTATGCAGTGGTGTATTTTTTATTTTGTTAACAGACCGCATAAATGTTGTTTCCTTCTTTTAAGCAACATGATTTCATTTTTTTTTTCCCTGCAATTTTTCAGTATCTGCACTTCTTTATTTGCTATTTCTCAGCTGCACACAGTCATTATGGGGAAATGTGGATAAGCAAACTGTTTAGCATTAGATGATGAAGCCAGCCAGACAATATAGACAATACCTCTACCATGGTCAGTTGAAGGGCAATGTCGAAACAATAATGGTGCGTGCCTGGAAGACCAGATCAGACTGTGTCAGCTGGTTGGGGGTCAGTAGGCTCATATTTGTGAGGGGAGAGGAGATGCCCGATGTCTGGTTACAGGGTGTGGGTGGTTAGGATCACACAAGGCAAACAGATGCAGACAGACTGTGGGAGCATTTTTCACTCTCCCAAGAGGGATCATGCGCATGGGGCTCAAAGAGGAAGGAGAGGGGGGGGGGGGGGGGCTGCTTGGCCTCTCTGACAGGACGACACCAACTCGCAGGCTCTTGACTCATTTGCACACACCCACGCATAGACAGCGTTGAGCCTGCTCAGCGATGGAACAGATTAAATGTGTGAGCGAGAGAGAGAAGGTGACAGCAGCTTGGGGCATTAAGGGAGAGATGCAACAAGATACCCATTCTCATCATCAGCTCTGCATAACGTAACAGAGGTGCACTGCAGAGTATGAATAATAAAAAAAATTTGATTCCACAGTGACAAGAGCATTGCACTGTTCTCGCCTGAGAACAGAAGTCTCTTATTTTCATGGATTGTATTTGTTGTCTCTCCTATACCTTCAGGCTCATCGCCAATCCCAGACGTTCGAGGCCTGCTGGTCCCCAGTTCCCCATCCTGTACACCCAACCCCCACACAATGCTTTGCAGCGGCAACTCTGAGCCCAATCTCAACACACCGTCGAACATGAACCTCAATTCAAGCCTCAACTCCAACTACCACACGGCCCTTTCTTCCTCCACAGGTTTGTCCCGGTGTTGAGCTGCACTCCTTTCTCTTTTCTGTCTTACGATTCCTCCTTCTCTCCGTGCCAAGTAGTTTGTCAATGGATTAAAACATCGACACAGCACATCAAGGAAACAGACATTAGCACACAAACTCGGACTGCAAAGCAGTGTGAGTCTCATTAGCTGCATTCCCAATAGCGCGTGAAGTACATATTTATCTGGCTGATATGAAGGGTTGATCCTCACCATCACTGGCATCCCAAGTTGCAGACAGTTTGCTATGATAGAAAAAAGTCCACCACCGAGGACTGCAACACAATTATTCCTCTATAAAGTTGTCCCGAAGCTTAATTAGCTGAGGAAAATGGTGGTTAGTTCCCTGACGGCTGAAGAAAAATCTACTTTGGATATATTTTGCAGGCATTGGGTGTGACATATGAGCGTATCAGTGGAACTGCAATTGTCTGGCTGAACTGCTTTGAAAAATGACATATTAATAAATCAACATATCTGTCTTTAACCACAGCCACAACCCCAAGCTCTCCATTCTCCAGCCACCCAGAGTCCCCGACCTTTCCTTCCTGCTCAGCCTCGTGGAGTGACGAGTGCACCATTTGCTACGAGAATGTTGTGGACACTGTCCTCTACGCCTGCGGCCACATGTGTCTCTGCTACACCTGTGGCCTCAAACTCAAAAAGATGGCCAATGCGTGCTGCCCCATCTGCAGGAGGACAATCAAAGATATCATTAAGACTTACCGGAGCACGTAGGCTCGCGTCAGACAAGGTGATGCATTCTCACGTTTCAGCTGAAGACAATGTCAAAGCCATGGAATACCTTGCAAAGACGGATGCAGTGCAAGTAAACAGCCCGACTTGTTTGTGTGTTCGATCTGGCTCAGGTACTCTACTGCAGGACTCCACCATTAAGCCATTTTATCTGTCTTACACCGAATGCACATCCTTGGAGGGCATCGGAAAATGCAGTGTGGACAACAGAAAGAAAATATGTCCCACTGCAGATAAGACATCTGGCAAATATCTCACCAGAACTACACTATGATTGTTGTGTGACTCTGTTTCGTGCATCTGTTGAAGAGAAACAGCAATCTGAGGCGGAACCTCTGCCACACTTGCTGCAGACTGATCTTCATTCTCCTGGTGATAGGATTACTGCTAACTAGTTTTAAAGGAGATTAAATTGTCCAGTGCTGCAGGATAAACATAAATGTGCTCCTCTACCATGTGTCGTGTAGCACTGGGGCAAAGTGTGATTCCTTGGATTGATAAATAATTCTCTGTTAAATCAAAGAAAACTAAAAATCTTAAACGCTTTCAGAGGCCAGTGAGAAATTAATAAAAAAAACTTCGCACCAATTCGAAATAATTTTTAATAATAAAGAAAAAAGTTCCTCCTGCAATAAAACACAGTGAAATGCCTGACATTAAAAGGTAAGGAAATCCTTCAAAAAAAGCTCCGTTCAGTAATAAATGAAATGTTCTATCCGGTTTCTCACTACCTGCTCTGCTTCAGTGAACTTCAGGCAGGGTGAGAATGTGTGAAGGGTGAGAAACTGTGAACGTCATCGGAATAGAAGGTCAGCTCACAATGAACGAGGAAGTAAATCAGCAGGGAATGAAGGAGGAGGTACTGATAAAGAGAGGATGTTGTACGTTTGCTAAGAAGACACAGGGAAGGGTTGAAGCGCATGTGTGTACACACTGAGACACAACAGATACTTCCCATGATTGTACGCAATCCTCTAAAATGTGGGAGCTGGGTGAGAGAACGAGCCATTTCTCGCTGCAGGAAACCCACGGACCGCCAAGTTGCAGACAGCTTTGCTTAATTCAGGTTACTACCTCTCTCTCGTTCACATGTACATTCAAAAATTATCTCAATTTGGCTTTCAGTTATGTTATTTCAGTACGCTGTGATGAAGTGCGCAGTCAGTGACATGGATGTAGCTCGTTTTTGTGAGACATTGTGGCATTTCTATTTTGAAATCAGTTCTGCTCTCAGTTAGTAAAATAAAAGCACGATGGACTTGTTCATTTATTATGCATTTCTTTGATTCCAGCTATTTTCGGGTCTTATTTTGGCCTTGATGAAAAATAACTCAGTAATTTGTAAAATAGGAAGTCCTGATGTATTTTTTTTTTTTCAAGGTTGCTGTTCAAATCATCTGGGCAGATTCGTTGATGTTGTCTATGCTTTTGTGTGTGTGTGTGTGTGTGCCTTCATAAATAATAATCTGGAGAAACTTCGGTCCGTTCAGCTCCTCACTTTGATAACCAAGAGGACCAACAAGAGTCAAATCCATGTTAAGTCACTCCTATGTTGTTGTAACGTCTGACGTAAACAGGTGTAACGACACAAACTACCATCACGAAGCCAAAATTTTAGCACGTTTAATATCGGCGTGCAGATTTATTCCCCACTAATGTTGAAATCACTCAGTCACCGTCCCTGCTTTGCAAAATACTGGAATTGTGTTATTTGGCCTTTACATTTCTACCTGTTTTTGTGTTTCCTTTTGACCAAATATGACAGAAATGAAATAAAGCATCATCAAACAATGTTTAAACATCATGGATTTTTGATATAAAGTGGTATTGATGAGTGTAATATTAAGTATACATTATGAATTTTATTTATTTTGTCAATGCTACTACAAAACTATCACTGTTTGTTTTACATGTATAACTATTGTGTCCAAAACGTACGAATATTTTCTATTTTATTGCTGCATAGTTGGAGGTTTTAGAAAGCTTTATGGCCATGAAGGGTTCTGTGGATCATCTGATTTCACTGAAGTGGGAAATATGCTTATTTTCTTTCATGTGGAGAAAAATGAGACTTGATATTCTATAGTGCTGGACAGCGTCTGACCACCAAAACACGGATAGTGCACAGAAGATGCGTTAATTCTGTGTGTTTATGTGTTATGTGATTTTATTTAAACATTTAAAAGGACCAAAAAGATGAGATGAAATGTGCTCGACTGCGGTGTCAGAAACAAGGGCCTGGTGATGAGGAGAAATAAGGCTGATTCTGCTGAATAGATGAGATGATGGATTTTTGTGCAACGCTGTGGACAGCAATCAGGGAGGCGGCAGAACGAGCACTACACTCATTTCACACAGAGAGAGAGAGCGGGTAGCAGAGGAATAAAGCAGTCATGTGACTCAGGCTGGATCTCCTGCTAAGCTAATGCTCTGCTAGCTCCAGCCACACTTTACAGATATGAACATTGAATAAATCTTTTCATCTCTTTGCCTTAAAAGCAAATAAGCACATTTCCCAATATACGGCGACATGTTTGCTTTAATGCCATATAGTAACATGTGGCATTGAAAGGGAATTCAATATGTATAGTTGGTATTGGTTTGGAAAATCCTGTGTATCCTGGGTGTGTACATTTATATTATATTTTGACTTTGTGGTGTAGTGAAGCAGGTATGAGTCGATTCCATAGTCTTTATTCTGACAGCTAATACACCCCCCCCCCCCCCCCCCCCCGCCTCAAATGTGACCAAATATTTATCCATCCAAATGAGACAATGCCATCAAATAATTGTGCATTTTGGACATGGAAGTCAGCTCACAACTGCTTTGGAGTTCTATTAGTCATTAAACATTCTTAAGGTGGTTTAATTATGTTGAGTTTAATAAATGAAGTAGAAGTCTGACTCGTCTGCGGTTTGTGTGTTTATTTTTGCGTGTAATTGTGTAACATCGCACACATTTTGAGCACATGTAGGTGTTCTTCAGGTACAAAAGAAATCCAATACATTGTTCAGGAATTTATAATGAAAATGAAATACACTATAGATTTTAGTGTATTTAATGAAAAACACAAACCTGCAGTAAAAATATGGCAAAAGTTAAAAAGGGGATGAGAATGCATTATTACATAACCTCTTAAACAAGATCATTCAAACTGTGCAACAGTTAGGTAACACAGGCGGCCATCTTTCAATGGCCTTAGAACAGACGCAATCACTCACCACAGTAGTATACTTGAGCGACTCGCAGCCTTACATACATGAATAACAAAGGCAAGGGCTTTTAGTAAACAGCCATAACTCACAGAGAAACTGTTTAGAGTCGTGGCATGTAGAGCTGGCTAAAGTGAACATCATCTGTTATTTACTAGCCTACGGGCCTGGTTCTAATGCAGCGCTGTTTTATGCTGCACTCTAATAGGCACAAATACAGTCCATGACGTCCAGACACGAAACAGGCATCAGTGGATGCTGTTCAGAGCCAAGTGCTCTCGGAGCTGAGAGGTAAATACACAGGCCGGCCTGTGACAGTGACATGAACACAATATATCTCACCGGTTTCTGTGTACACACAGACTTTCCGCTCAGACCTCGCTGTGAACCTGGCTGCCAGCCTCCTGAGTCCTGAAAGCTTAAAGTTGTTTGAGTTGTGTTTTTGTATCTCCTCTCGGCAGCCACGGTGGCATCACATTTGAGCTCGAGAAAGCACAACACTATCGATTATGAATTTTAACCACACATCAGACATTCCAGCAGTGAGTTTTCCCCTCCGTTGTAAGTTGAGGCTTTAAGCCCAGTGTGATGTTAAATCTTTTCCTCGGTGAGATTTGCGGTGTCGAGGGGCCGAGTGTGAGGAGAAGAACATTTGCATAAAAAAAAAAGTACAGCTTTGTTCATCGTCCAGTTCGGCTGAGGGGATCTCACTCCTGCTCTGTCCAGGAGACAGAGGTGAAGCTCACTGTGATGCTGAGCTCATTCTGCAACGACGTGCTGATTGCTGCTGCCCTCCAGAGGCCAGAAGCAACTCCAACACCAGCGGCAGAGAACAAAACCAAAGTGAGATCCGTTTGTTGTCTTGATGCAGGAATCGTGGCACCGGTGTTACTCATGATAGGATCAGGGAGTGTGTAAAATGACACACATTTAATCATCCATTTCATATGGAATCTTTTTCTTTATTTGAAATATGTATTCTTCTTGTCCGTGCAGAATTTTAAACTAAATACCTAAATACATACATACATAGAACTGGAGGCTTGTCCAGGGTGTACCCCGCCGCTCTCCCGTTGACTGCTGGGATCAACTCCAGCACGACCCAACGACCCGGTAACGGACAAAACGGTTGAGAAGATGAATGAATGAATGAAAACACACATAGATCATTAGGCTCAACGTTCATTGTTATTTATGCTCATTTCAATTACATTTTTCTCACTTTTTCGACATTTTGTCTTGTATTGATTTAAGAACCTTATTTTGTTTTTGCAAAGTTATTTTTATTACATATCAGTTTTACAGTCAAGCAGCTATTTCTAAACTCAACAAATAATTTACAAACTCAATTTACTTTTTCTGCACTTTTTGTCATATAACATCCAACGCAATAATAAACCACCACCATATCTGGAGTTGTAATCATTTCAGGTTGTGGACTTCACCTGCACATCTTGGATTTACTAGTTCTTCTATCTCCCTCTTGTGATTTATCTGCACGTACAAATGAACACATATTTGAGTATTGCAACAAGAAAGAAATTATAAAACACATCCACATAAACACATATATACCAGTATATATATATATACAGTATATGCACAGCCAGCAGACAAACGTGGTATAAAGATGATTAGGAGGAACCCATTACTTAGTTCAGCACCAGCAAGTGTAGTGCAAAGGTTGCAACAGAAGAAACAGGGGTGTAAATCCTATTACATTTCAGGCACCAGATTTTATATCAGCGACATGCAGTGGCTGATGCTGGAAAATTGCATCTGTGTTTTGATTTTGTGTTTTTCAGATTAGAGCTGAAGGCGACAATATTATAAATGACAACTCCACACTGGTAACTTAACTTTTGCTTTGTCTGTTAATGCTAAATTTTGTAGCTCAGCGAGCCAAGACTGGAAGCCATTCACACAACAAAGTTTAATTTGCACATTCTCCGGATGCATCGGCTGATTACGGACAATCAGAGGGAATCTCACAACAATCTGTGCCGTGGGGAAGAAATGAGCCGGATGTCATGCAACCTGGGTGATCAACTCTGGCTGAATTACTTATGCATGCATGTATTTAGATGTAAGTAGATGTAAATGTAATCAATACTGGTATCCTTTATTGACTTCAAGGCAGACATGTAATGCTACAAGTCTGAGAGGGTTAACTGAAGTCGAGATTATGGGCTGTGATACGTTTCATTAAATATTTATGTATTCACTTTGTTATTTTTTCATTTAAATAATTCCTCTCAAATGGCTTTTGTAGTTTATAGTTTTTAGTTTTAACAGTTGCAGTCAAGAATTCTCCACACTCTGTTAACCCCCCCCCCCCCCCCAGAAGTTTCATGATTGCTCCCACCCCTATTTATATCCATCTAAGATAATGACAACATCACTTCACTAAAGCCAGATGCCATGTTTGCACTAATCTTAAAGGAGCAGACGGCAGCATTAAATAAATGTTAAATAGATAAAGATCTGAATGTTACTCAAGACTCAAGTCACGTTCTCACACTCATAAATTTTAAACGTGGCACTCTCTAGACAACACAAGGTACACTGAAACATTTTGAGTAAACAAAGATAATATTCCTGAAGAGAAATAAGTTATGTGTAACAGAATCTTGATACATACTTGATGAGTGCTGCCTACTTTAATACATGTGCCCGTATTTAAGGTAGGACACAAAAATGGCCATAAACTGTTAAATTAAAGCCGTAAACTAAAAATGGGATTTATAATTGATCAGCACTAAATTTCATGTGAAGCATTTATAGCTGGGGAATGGTACACTGCTGTCATCAATTTAAATAATAGATACACAGCGTGTGTAGTAAAGATATCACTTGGGTCCAGTTAGATGGTGGTGTTGCCCTGACTTATCACAACTGGCTGTCTGCCCGTGAGGAATAGGCATCCTCCTTCAAGCAGCACTGATGATGAAACTTAACAAAGCGTGGATAAACACATGGTTAATTAAAAGCAATGATGAAGCAGTACAACTAATTGGGTAGTGTAACGAAGTTTGTTCACTGTTTGGTGATCATTTGGAGAATTTTCATCTTTCATCAGTTTGTTATTTTCTGGTTGTAGTAACAGGAGTTCTAAACCTTGATTCAAACTGTTATTAATACAACCTAAAAAAGCTATGACCAGCAAAACATAGCAGGTAAACTGCATGTATGAGTGATGAGCATTAAATAAAAAACAACAACTCAACAACTGTTTAAAAGTGCATTTATTGACTTCGTTTTTGGCACACAGTTAACATAAAACAAAAGTGAGCATCCCATTACTGCTGCACCTGAAGAGTTATGTCAAATTTACTGCCCAGCAGAAATTCAAAAGGTTAAGAGAGCGGTTCTTAGAAATGTTTAAGCTGTCGCAATTTTGTTCATCAGTAAATTTCTCACAATGAAAATAAAATGAGCAATAATATGACTTTTTTTTAAAGTAATTAATAAATATTACCACTGATGTCTTAGTGAGGTTTTAATTTTGGACATTTTGCCCCAAGTGTCACGGGAGATCATCAAGGTTTGTTTTTACATTTAAGGAGATGCTCACAAATTGCTTTGTTAGGACAATATTAACAGAAATGGATAAAATATTTTTACATAAAGGTGACATACAATATAAAGGGATATAAAATAAACAACAACAACAACAACATGCAAACAGACAGCGCCAAGACGAGAATAACACAAAGCAGCTTTGGCAACAACTAAGATTTTCTTTGTGGAAAAGAGCAGAAAAGGCTTAATTTCAACAGCGCAAGGCATCGTAAACGGGTAATTTCAAATATGCAGTAAGCTTTAAATGCTCAAAAGAGTTGAGGAAAATTACATTGGAAACTTGCAGAGAAAGTTTCATGGCGTGGACACAAAATTACATATTAGTTCAAGTTAAAAAATAACCACTGAAGAAGAAGAATATTCAGTCATTCATCTACTCTCTGGTGTTGGGTTGTCAAAAGTCCCAATATATTTCTCCAATTGCAACACATCAGGAACTGTATTACACAGAATTGTTTTAACAGATATCGTAATTTAATCTGACTCCTCCTTTGGTAAAGGTACCGGGTAAGATTTTTATTGTAACTTAATGGCTTAAGGTTAGCCCTTTTTTTTTCTTTTTTACAAAATGAACATATGGCGGTACGACTATAAATGAGTGCTAATAGTCTGATAATAGCGGTGATAATTATGTAATAGCATGCAATTACCAAAGTAAGAAGTAGGTTAATATTTGGTATTAACAATAGGGATATTTGGTAATAATAGACTGAAATGTAATTAATAAGGAAGCAAGAAGTAAAATGTAAAGGTAAAATTATTAATGACAAGACCCTCAATTCGAATTTACCCTACTATAATTTAAAAGGCCATTTTTTAACCCTAACTCTATTTTTTAAAGGTAACTTTTTGGTCACACATTCTGTGTATTATTGACATTATTTGTCCATGTCTATCTAACTATCCGAAACTTTTAAAGATTGTTTCAAAAGGTTTAAGATTTAAATTGATCCCCTTAGTATTTAATTACACACATGAATGTGTGTAATTAAATAAAACATGGCGGATAAGCCTCATATCAGTATTTCTTAGAAGTGCTTGTATCTTCTACAGTATAATCATATAATCGATCAAATCAGGGCCACTAAATGCAAAACCAGCACTGAACATTTTTTTTAATTCCAAAGCTTATATTAATATGACCGTTTATTGTTAAAAAGTGAAGATGATTTTGCTTTGCAGCTATCTTTAAATAATTTTTCTTATTCACCCATTGTGTATACCAAATCATTACCAAGTCAGAGACAATTCTTTGTTATTTACATGTTATTATCACCTTATTACTTTTATTATCAAACTATCACCCACCATTGCTACATTATTACTCTGATCAGGCTGAGTATTTTTTGGATGCATATTCAGAGTTCTGCCAGATACACACACACACACACGTGTTAGTGTTTTCTCTCGAGGTAATTTGAGGGAACCCATCCCTTTCTTTGTGTACCATTGTCCAGAATCTTGCAGTACCACCATCCATTGGGGTTTCTATCCAGGACCTCCAGACTTGTCCCCTCAGGAAATCCCATGGTTTCCTCATCACCATGGTAATCTGCGATGGAGACGTACACATCTCTGAGGTTGTTGTGGATAAAATGGGGCTTGGGTTTCACCGTGGATACAGGGATGGCATTCTTCTGTGAACTGAGCCCGAGCGATTCAGAGCTACCGGTACCGAATCTGTTCCTGATGGGTAGTGATATGTTGTTTGGTGCCAAGTTGCGTGGAACAGTGCCGAAAGATGCATTGCGTCGCACTGTTGGGCTGGCACGAGGGTGGTCTGCTGAGTTGAGCGACTCATTTCTCTTGAGAGAGCCAGCAGGGCTGGGACCATCTCTGATGGGGGCCGATATGAAGACAGACTGAGGTCGGACAACCTGCTGTTGTTTGGCACTATTCTGCTTTCGTGCACTGAACAAACTGCTGGGTTTGGAGAGGCCACCTGGAGGCTTGGAGGGAATGGGTGGGGTTACCTTTTTTAGGTTTTGGTTGATGTTGTTCAATGCCTGCACTCTTTGTTCGTTCTTCTCCAGGCTGTTGGATTTGCTGAGGCTGCCAGGTTTTGTGGGGGTGCCATCAGATTCTGACCCTTCATTGTCATTTTGTTGCCTGATTGGCTCAAGGTAGTAAGTTGGAGCCCAACCCTCTGCATCTCTCCAACGGACATACCACCAACCACTTTCCTGCTTCTCCACCACTTCCACCTCCACTCCAGCAGGGAAGCTGAGCTCAGACTCTTGGACCTTCTCATAAGGATCTGTGGTGCGATACAGGCTGCAGCCTTCTAGGTCAGAGTCTCCCCGACTACCTTTAGAGTAGATGGAGGAGAGATCGGATGTGCTCTGAGAGGAGAAAGAGTCCTCTGAGGAGATAACAGATGCAGTCTCAGAGTCTTCACCTTTAGTTCTAGGGCCATTTTTCAGCTGCCCCGTTGGCCGTAGCTGTCTTCTCAAGGTGCTGATGTCCATTTTCTCAGCACTGGACGCCTTGGCGAGTTGTGGTTTAGGCCTCACAATGGGTTTTAGTTTAGATGAAGACTTAGTGGAAGAGGATGCTTTGCTTTCCTCTTGGTCTTTCTTACCATTAGATAGCTCTGGTGTGGACTCTCCAGAAGCAGATTTAGGACTGGCTGCCTCAACTTTGTTTGAAAATGGGCTCCCGTTCAAGTCAACCTTGAACTTGTTACCTGCGGGTTTCAATCCACCTGATGTTGGGCTTGCAGTCTTGCTAGTTTCTGACAAGACACTTGTCTTAAATGAATTTGAGTCCCTGCTACTTTGCCTTTCTGGTGTCTCCCTGAAGGGTTGGAAGCCATCGTTCTCATAGATAGACTCTTCCTCTCCCTGCGCCTCCCCCTCTGCCTCGTGGCTATCTTCAAATGACTCGGCCATCTTGAAGGAGGCACTGTGGAGTGAGGAAGCAGGAGAAGGCTTGGAGGACAAATGGGATCCCTTCTCTGAGGAAGTGTCCTCAGTCTTCCCATCTACCAAGGAACCTTCTCCCCTTAAAAACTCAAACTCGGACTCCATGTCCAGGTCACCAATGGCAGGAACATCATATTCTGGTTCCTCATACACCGGCCTCCCAGGAGATACAGGGGACTCTGGAACTTCAGATCCAGGGGCGCTGGGAGGTGCGGCATCCACTGAGTCCTGCTTTTTGACAGGTGGAGCTGGAGGTGGAACTTTTGGGCGGCAGAGAGTGCTTGTTCTACGATTCAGGTTAGGCTTTTTGCGCTTATCAATGTAGGAACAAGGAGCCCAGCCCTCCTTCTCTCCTATCTGGACATACCACCAGCCTCCAGAGTTCTTCTCAATGACCTAAAATTCATATTGAAAAAGGTGGTTAGTGTTTATATGAAGGTTATTATTATTATTAATAATAATCTCAATTTGATTTAGAGTTAGACAGCAGAGATGCTACTTAGCTACAATGTTTGAATCGATTTTCAGATAGACAATTATGGTTGGCAGATTATCTAATTACTGAAATCTATATTTTATTATAAAGCGTACCTCTGCTTTCTGTCCGCCGTTGAAAGTGATACCATCAGATATACAAGACTGGAAATCTGCAATAGTGTAGTACTCCGCCTCAACTGTAGGGGGCTCTGGTGGGGACGGCAACTGAAATCCCTAACAAAGGAAACTGGAACTTAATATTTGTCCAATACATTTATCTGGCAGTTGAATGAGTGATTACTTTTCACTTTAAAGAGTATTTCATAATCTCATGTAATACAAAACATTGAATGAACTTTCAACAAAGTCCCATTTCAGATGTAAATGTTTGTTCTTTTAATATTTCTGTTTTATATAAAAGTAAAGGTTCAAGGCTGTCACTTAAAACAGATCCCTTGAAGCACACACTTCAAGTTCAACTATCTAAACTAGTAATGAGATAACTGGATGGCTGGAATTATGGATGCGTGGTTACAATATCAGTCTTACCAGAGTTGCATCTCTTCGAGGAGGGGGCTTTTGCCTCAGAATTGGAGAACCTGTAAAAAAAAAAAACACACACATTTAAAAAAAACATTATAAGCATTTAAGACGACATTAAATGAAATCCAGAGAAGATGACTGACCAATTTCCACCCGATGAGGTGCAATGCGGGCGACAGCTGGTGTGGCAGGTTCTATTTTACTTTTTCCATCCTGTGGGGTATTAATGGGGCTGGGGTCGCCACAAAGAATTGGCGAGCTGATCTCCTTCTTTGCCACCTGGGGGCTCTCTGGAACGCCCTCAGTCTGTGCATCTTTCTCACACAGAGTTTTCTTATTAAGCAGGTTACTGATCTCCATGATGTTTCCAATTATCTCCACTGGGCCCGCCACAGTCTTCCTACAGGGAGACAGGTCATCCTTCATTTTCTTCAGGTAAGAAGCTGGAGCCCACCCCTCTTTATCTTGGTACCTGTTAAGTAAGTTGAAATGGACCAATGATTAGAAGACTCATCTCTCTAACAGGAAGGAAGTAGAAAAATGCCTGAAGCAGAGGAGCAGATGTTCACCTAATAAACCACCAGCCTTCCAGGTTCTTCTGAATCACCTCCACAGTAGCGCCTTTCTCAAAAGCAATTTCATCCTTGCCCTGGCTGGTGTAGGGTTGCACTGTTATGTACTTCTCTTCTGCCAAAAAACAGAGTGGACAATGACAAGTCACAAACAAATAAACTCATTCTTTAAATATGAATCTTGACCACATACATCATATGTGTGTTTTTAAGGTGAGACTGAATTTATGAGATTCTTTTTAACAAATAATTAACTTTTTTCTGTAACACAGCATTCTGCATTCGAGCCCATGTGCAAGTGTTCTATGGTAAAACAGATTCATATATTTATTGGTTGTCACTAATCATGCCTTCTGTCTCGTCTAGGCCTAACCCTAATTCTTATGTTAAAAAATAATTACAACGTTTAGACAAAACACTAGATGATGTGTTAGACTAGATGTATTCTAACATTTAAATATTGTGAGTTATAATTTAAGTATTTTTGATGCTGCCCCTCCTCCGTGGCTCATAAAGAAAGCACTGAGAAAAACCAACTGGAAAATCTGCCACAAAACAGGCCCACTGGATTTGACTTCTTTGTTCCGCTTTAACTTAATTACCGGTACATCAAATAAAGACTGGGATCAATAAGGAATATTTAAGCTTGGAACAACCTTGAAAACTAGTGTAAGAAAACTGAACCACACAACCCAATCCAACTCTCAAAACATAGACAAGAACTATCCGTTTGTACTGATTACGTGCCACGCTATGCCTTTGCATGTGTGAGCACCATGGATTACTTGGCTTAAAACAAGATTTAAAAATAAAGTGAAATAATTAATAGACTGTATAACTCTCCTGAAATAAATAAATGTTGTGGCTATCTCTTGGTAACAACCCTTGCTTGTGGCCTGATTCTTCTTTGGTCCGATATAAAGCTCTTATAGTTAGTTCTATTTTATTTATTCAGGGCAGACCTGGTGCAACTAAATTCCCAGTAATAACCAGTTCAACCATCATTGTCCACCTTGAGGCACTGATCTTGCAACGTCAGCTTTTTGAGTCATTTCCCTTTCTCTTCCCTCATTTCCTGCTGAAACTATTAGCTGTCCAATAAAGACCTTAAACTGTGCTCCATAAGCGACTAATTACACTAGTATTAATAAAATGTGTTGACCAAGTGAAAGCTTGTGTCCTAATAGTATCCTTGGCCTTGTGACAGCAAGAATCTCCAACCCGGCAATAATAAAGAGCAGAGGCTCCATATTGATTTATGCCTTACTATGAGGCCAAGAGGCAGAGCAAAGACATAATTTCCTGCTATCACAGATATTCCTGTTTGAACATAGACAGTGAAGTGTGTTCAAAAAGTAGAGGAGGACATTGAAAGGTGCTGGTCTTTATCCTGTCCTCTCTCATGATTCTGAATTCAGGTGACTTGAATTTCCATTCGCCTTTTCTTAACCCATGTAAAAAGGGTTTCCGTTTCTTTCTGCCCGGTTCTTTCAGGCTCTTTGTGACAGGGTTGGTGACTGCTTTTCTTCTTACCAGCCTCTTTCAAAAACAATATCCGGCAAAGCACTGAAGGGAAACTCTTAATCAGATGTTATGTTAACCACAGCATGCATTGCCCGAATCAGTGTTATAAATTGTTCTTGTGGAGTCAGCAAACTTGTATTTATTTTCTTAAACACTAAGCAGGATTTCTGAGGTCTAAGGCTGGAAAAACTTTCTGTGCTCCAGAGAGCAGAGTCCACTGCCACGCAAAAAATGTGGGCTGCCTGAACTCAATAGCCTATCCTCAATTCTCTTTCAACAACCCAAATGCAATTCATATGAAAAAGAGCACCCTTGGCCTGGTTTAGAAGAACATGTGTTTTATTTTTATTTAAATAAAGGAGAGATATTTAACTAATTGATTGCCAGCAATTTTCAACTCAGCTATATACTGTGCCCCAGTTTTCACGCATTTTCCCGACCTTCCAAGCCCCACAGAATATTCTTTACTATGACTATGCAAACGCCAACCCAACCAAATGAGAGATTAATCTCTTCTTTCATCAGGAAAACACAGTGTGTTCCTACCGTTTTACATTCCGGAGTTATTCGCCGTTGAAGAGAGGCAGATTTCAATGTCAGGGTTGGCAGTGAATGTTTGGGTTTCAAATAACGTCTTTAGACGCAAATGGCACTCAAAGAGTTAAGTTTAGCATATATCTGTTTCACAGCATAATTGTCCTCACTTCAGTAGAGCACAGACTCATAAGGAAACTAACTGCATTGTCTTATTCTATAGAATAAAAAAAGACAGAAAGAAAGAAAAACGTAAAAGTATATCAGTTAGTGGTTAGTTGTGGCTCATGATAAATCCAGTAGTCGGAACACAACACAGTTGAACCGTATGATAAGTGACAAGAAATAAGAGGTGATGATGAGGGGGGTGGATGAAGCATTTGTCTCAGTTCACCTCGGCTCTGCTGCCTGCTGATGACACCACCCAACGTCCATCTCCGGTCCAGCCTCTTCAGATGACTCTTATGCCGCTTAGTAACTGACAGATACACATGGTGACCAGACAATGATGACAATGGACAAACAGATATGAAGGAGGTGAAGAGCAAGCACAGATGTTACAAACACACACACGCGCACAGAAAAAAATGGATCTAACTGAAGAGCCCCCATTATTAGCTATATGGAAGACATGAAAACGAGACCACAAAGCAAAACAAGGCAGGCAGTTAGAGAGGATGGATGGAGGTTACAGAGGAAGACATCTCGCCGGCCTGTAATTATGATGGTGCCAGCATGGTTTCCCCGTCCGGTTGCGTAAGAGCATCTGTGACAAACATCGCTGTTGCACGAATGCCATCCAATTAATAGAGCAGCTGTCAGTGCTGCCGGTTGGAGTTGTCAGTCTGTAATTCCCTGCATCTTTTGGATGTGAGACTGGAGATGAAAAGGATGTCTGTGAGAGCCTGTGTCACATGTTGAAACGATGGAAGAAGCAATTCCTTCATTAAATCTCTAAACACTATACTTAATTTACAATGATGGGAGCATCAGACAGAATCTGGGAGATATTTAACCCTTTGTAGAATGTCGTACCAATGCAAAAACAAAACGGACAGAAGTTAGACTGGCTCAAACTACTAAAGATCTCACATTCACACCTGAACCAGATAAACAATGTAGACATTTTAACTTTAGAGGTGCTAGTCGGCTGATTTTAGTGGTCAAGTGATACCAAGCAGTGGATGTTTGCCAAAATGTTGGATTATTGCTTCATCCACGTGGAACAAAATGTGACCAATACAATGAATGAGAGCATGTGTTTGATCTCAAATTCTGCAGAAATATGTGCTTTTGTCTGTGCCGCTGTGGTGCCACGCAGTGTTGAAGAAGACCACAGGCCTGACAAAGAGATGCTTTATGAATTTCATGCCATTCCCCTGACAGACTGGATGCATAAACGCTAATTAGGCTGGCAGATCATCCCTCGTGGAAAAACCCTCTGGAAGCATCTATCTCAGAGACGGAGCAGAGAGGCGTGTTGGATGCAAACGTTTGCATTTAGATTTGTGAGTCTGGTTTAACATTTGCGTAAATCGTACCTCGATAAATGTGTATTCTTTAAGGCCCAATGGGGACAAAGCAGTTTAACATATTGTGAAAGAGCAACAATGTGTAACCAAATGTCTCTCCCCCCCCTCTCTCTCTCTCCCTCGGGTAACTAGATATACGACACCAAAGGGAACCAGGGTCCCATTGTTACAAAGCACAACAATCGTACAGCTAAAGATGCTTTTGGCCAGATGACTGGAAAATCTCGATGATTGTTTGGAAGTGCAACTTAATCCTTCCCATGCCTCTCTTTGTTTGGTTTTCTCCAACATGGTACTCCATGAAGTTTAAAAAAATATGCATCAATTGTTGATCTACCTGTAAAAAAAAAAAAAAGATCCAAACCTGAGTGTGTGACACCAAATCAGCTCTGGTGTTCTGAGATGAAAATGTTCTCTTCAATAATGTTTGAACATAAGCCTTGGCTAGATAGCCGTATCTGGCCGTGCTAGAGAGAGACGATTGGACCCCATCTTCAGCCTCATATGGGTCTGCATCATATTTTGGCAAAACCGAGCCCCACAAGGGTGTGTTTCTTATCAGGGTTTTGGATTCCTCTCTGGCTCAAGTATGCTCACAAATTTTAACATCAGCACTCGTCTGCTGTGCGCCAAGTTATCATCTATCGACAATGAAAAGCAGATATGGAACAGCAGAATTGATGTCAGCGCTCGCTTTAATTAATGATGGCCGTGATTTGAAACACGATAGAAACACATGCCTCTTTCATGAAGTCACTCCACCGAGGTCAGATGGAGCGGTGCTGTGCTGCACCTCTACTGTACAGAGCGTTACTGTGCAGCACATCGCTTCGGCAGTTGTGGTCTGGTTCTCTCCCGGAGCTCCTGCTTGCTGTTTACCCAGGCCTGAATCTACACTCTGTTAAAGCATGCTTATAATGGCAGACAGACAGAGAGAGGTGCCCACACCAGTCCGGCGCCAGTCATTAGTGAAACGGGGTACTGGTGAAAAAGTTCACTCTGTTTTTTTTTTTTAAACAGATCAAAGACTGAGGATTGAGGTGAGAGGCTGTGTGGGTGTTAAAAAGAATATTGGAAGTTGTGTCTCAGTGTGTGTGTGTGTGTGTGTGGTTGGGTGGTCAGTGGCAGGAGAGTTTCACTTACCTTCTCCAGCTTTGGAGGCACCGAGCTCCAAATCATCCCGTGTGCCGCCGTGTGAGTTCAGATAGGTAGCAGGAACCCAACCCTGCTCCTCTGCGGTGCTGACAAACCACCAACCTATGGAAAAACACAGAGGCTTGAAATCAGCACCACCAAGTAGCATGTTTGGCCAAGGTGTCATAAAAAGGCATAATACTGTCAAGATGGGTGCATCCTAAATCTAAAAGCACAAGGACTTAAGTTGCATTTGGGTCTTTGATGAGCCATACAAATGAAAAGGTACACAAAACAGGAAGGGTGCTCAGAGAAAACAAGCCCCCTCCAAGATAAGAATTGTCACAATCAGCAAATGTAAATGCTCTATGTGTGGATTAATTTCAAAGCTGATTAGAAAAGCAGCGAAATGAGGTTGTGCAATGCTGGATGGCTGCAAGCATTTCCATGAAAATCACTACTTAATAAAGAACGGAGATTAAAAATGTAGAAAGAGCAACAGTGGAGCATCTAGCAGCAGCTCTCGAAAATGGTTTCTAACAAACATTTCAGCAGTAATGTCCAATTTTAAAACGCCAGAAACCCATAAACTAAAAGTGTAATATAGTGATCTATTGACTTGGTTAAAGAGTGCTGACCGGTTATAACATGAATTAAGTTTGATATTTTGTGTCAGCTCTCCACAAGAAAGCAACGGGGCAAAGCTGGCATAGGAACAGTCAAATATATGGCAACAGGAATAAAATATGGCCGACAGCTGTCCAGACAACCCATAAAGATCACACTTCCAACGCTCCAGTGAAACTTTCCTTCAGAAATGGTGTTTTACAAGATGGTTTAGTCACACTCAATTAATACAAAAACAAAGAACAGTGGAGACAGAAATACACGCGTTTCTGAAGAAGATGAGACAAACGTCCAGGAGGTCAAAGAGGAATCAACATCAACACCACTGCAGAGGCCGACGCCAAGATTGATGATGATTTTACAGACATTCATCCACAGATGACTTCTTGGTCCCCCTGGATGAGTGATTACTGGTGTTCTAGGTATGCTGGAGAGCACAGTGTTATATTATAGTTAATTAATTTATGTTGGACCTGATTGATGTGAATGTTTTATACTTAAAGTCAACGAAAATTGGATACAAGTTATATATTATACATTATATTAAATACAATTTCACACCTGCTCATGATAGCAGTTCCATGCTGTATTTATAGTTACAAAAACATATGTAAATGTCAAGTTGGCAGTGCCAAATTCTGATGACAATCCCTGGCCATATCCCTGGTCTTAATAGTTTAACCTGAACAGTAGAAGATCTTCTTTCCTGGCTTTTTTTTATCTTAGACGTGACCTCACCCTTCGCATGACCGTTGCAATTCATGCTTGGGATGATTTATCCAAATGAGGAACGTACTAAGCACCACAACAACAAGCCCCAGCAGCTGGAGCTGTTTTGCATAGAGATTGGGAGGGTCCAGATGGGACGATGCCATTAGTGTTTGCCTCTGAGCATCCCGCTGGCTGGGGCTCTATATGCAATAAGCCATGTAATGTTCTCAGACTTCAAACCAGGGCTGCGGCTTGAGCAAAACCTCACACGAATAAATCAGATAGAGCAGCAGAGCAATAAGCTAGCAAAAATAAAAAATGGTGTGACGTCCTGATATTAAATAGATACTTTATAATAGAAAAAAATGTAATACTTTATTAAGTCACTGAGAATATTTAAATATCACTTGTGTCCTGTTTAATGACCAGCAAAGGGCAACGCCAACTACAGTATATTAACAGTACATTAAATTCGACTTTATAAAGGTTTGGCTTGGCAGGAGTGAAAAGAAAAAATATGACAATTTTCGCACTTTTGACACACACTCACACACACATAGTTTGAGGGATACATATTATTTTTCACTTCAGCAAACAATTAAGTACAATGTTATTGGTAATGGCAATGTATTCCTATTCTTGCCCTATTTGCTTATTCTATTTAAGCTCTTTATCCATCTATACTGCTGTGACTGTAACACCTGAATGTTCCATCTCGGGGAATAAAAAAAACATATCAGATATTATGGTGGATGTACTCAATCTATAGGTTGTGTTTTGGGCTTCAGAATTGATTATATTATTATTGTTACATGTGGTATACTTTGCCCGGATTCTTCTTCTTGAATATGTTTGGTTAGGGCTGGAAAAAAACAAAACAACGGTCAGCAATTTTGTTAGGAGTGAAAGAGTTAATAGTGAAGCTGAAAGAATATGAAGACCTGGATTCAGCTGCTGAAAGGCAAAATGATAGAAATGTGATTAGGAGGAAATGTGTTCTCTCCTTCTTGTTTCCTGGACAGCTGGGCTCTAAACAGATGTGGGTGGAGTAGAAAAGTGAAGCATGTGTGATTTAGATCCAGTCGTTTGACTGCGCTGTCTGAAAAAGGGTGAATTAAATGTTTTTAATCTGTCAGTACAACAACCTGTTCAACGTTTCCCTCTATTGCTATTCATGTACCGGTAAGGAAAACTGTAATCCTGCACAGTTTGAACCTCAAGGGAGCCTGGCAAATGCTGACTGGCAATATAGACTGGGCTAAACCTTGTCCAATATTATGATTACAGCTACTTAGTCCACATCCTGAGTAAGTTAAAAAACTTTTAAAGAAGTTGAGCAGAGTTTAGTTTTGTGGTCAGTGGTTCCATAAGACAATAGCTAAAGCCACAACCCTCTCTAGTGGAGACTTCATACAGACTTCATGATGGGATCATGACCACAAACACCGAGTTCAGATGACTCAGAACTGTTTGTCTTGACATGTTTTTTTTTCCCGCCAAAAGAAATTCATGAAACATTATGTTTTAAGTGGCGCTAACAGCTGTAACCAAGTTTATACTATGAGGTATACAGCCATGTAGCCAGCAGTCGATGTCTTAACCCAGAGCAAAGACTAACAGGCGGCGTTCAGGAGACTCTGTATCAAACCAAAGTCTTTATATCGAGGAGGTTTTGTGCATCACACACTGACAAGAAATGGTTACTCGTGCATGAGGTGCACAAGGCAAAGGCTTTACTGCTTACGTTTTATTTAACCAATATTTTACCGATACAAACATACATGGAGTGATCATCGCTGTCTAAGTTATGTTTGTCCGCAGTAAATTTATCTGCCATCTGGAAACCCCATTAGCTCAAAGACCCATGGTTAATCATAGATTTTTGACATTTGAATTTTTTTTTAATAAAGTTCCCAAATGACCGAAAAAAACAAATCCCAATGTACATAAACAGTAAATCAAGCAACGAGCAATGGCCTGCTATAAGATAGTATGACATTGGTATAATCCTTAATCCTACTCTCTACATATTTATCAGTGTGACAAACAGACCTTAAATTACACTGAAAAATCGGACCTACACTTACGATTTCGAGTTTCTCTGCAATACTGGTGAAAAACATTTCTACACATCTTTCAAGGCTGTGAGAACCACAGATTCAGCAGCGCAAGGAGGCTTTTTTTTCATAGCCTGAAATGGTGAGGAATGCAGTGGTCAGCAGTCCTGCAGATATCTGACACCACTGTTAAGTAGAGCAGGGGAAAACCTCATTCATTTCCAGCTTCTGTATTTACTAGCAGTGGATCCAGTGTCAAAGCGCAAGGGGAAAACGTATCCAGGCCAAAACACACGCTTCCAGTTTTTTTATTAAACACTGGGTTTCAATTACCTGTGTGTGTGAGAGTTGATGTTGACCTAAGGAATAACCTTGTGTCCCTCACCGCCTCTGAATGGATCCCCTCATGGCTCGAACGAGGGTATAGCCCGCAGTCTGTGTGCTCGCCGCTCATTTGGACACACAGTAGTCGTTTGAAAGACCACCCTCTCCAATGCTGGAATCACTCAATGGTGAATTATTGAGTCACCTCAGCTCCACAGACCGATTTCTGTACCGGTTTAGTACCACAACATGTACTATTAGCACTTCTCTTGCTCATTCCATGTCTGCGTAGCTCAGTGAAAAGATGCAAGACAATACAGGAGTTGTTCAAATGCAAGTCAGAAACCTCCTATTTCAGTTTCAATATCTTAAGTGGCAGTGAAAGCTTCATTTCCTGAGACAGTCATTAGTGCTTCCTATGGTAAACTGAGAGGACGTGGACAATGGGGATTACAGTACTATGAGAGCATAATGTGTCTTCCATCTGGTGCTGCAGCTTCAGTTTAAAATAGGCATTTAATACTTGGCAAGGGTCCTGCAGCATGCCTGTGGTTCATTGACAAGCATTGTGTAGTTTGCTTCTTTTATACTTGTTAAACATGTTCCTGCTGAAACGGCACATACCAAGGGAGGAAAGAGAAAACAACTTAGGACAAAAACTGCAAACTACACCATTATGTTTCCTCTGTGTGTGTGTTTTATCTGCATTATACAATGCACGATGATATAGTAAAATTGTGTGTCTGTTCTTTCAGGAATTATGCTCTAAATGTGATGTGGGAATTCCAAACAGCAGAAAAACGTCCCGATATTGGGATATGAGGATTTGGCCATATCAAACATCCCTCTAAAGTCACGTTAGCCTCTTTGTGACTTTACTTAAACATGATTAGGCATAACATTTATTCTATTCTTAATCTTATCCTTAGCCATAAGCACAACGTACCATTGCAGCTCATCAACAATTATTATTGCAGGTTACCTCAGTATTTCTCAAACATAATTTATTAGTGAATGGAAAGTTAAGAGACCACCAAAATTGATGTATTTTGAGTGTGTAGTATAGAGTGGAACATGATCATGTAACCAAAACTCGAAAATTCACTGCAATGTATTCAAGGTGACAGAAATTTCAGCACAAGATTTTACGGCTAACAACCTATGTAGCCTAAAGTGGCTAAATCTAATTCTAGGATTTACCATTTTATAGATTCATGAAAATTATATAGGATTAATCTTTTACACAAACCCTATCTCGCTACTGCAACTGTGTTAAACCCATACATATTCTTGCTTCTAGCATGAACATAAAGACATTATTGGTATTAGCACATCTTAATCTGCCAAGATTAAACTCAGTTGCCTCCTAGGATCAAAGTCTCTAATTTGAGTAAAAAATGCGTAAAAATAAATAAATATATATAATAAAAATAAGAAAGGGCAAATTTGTACATTTAAGATTACGGTGTTAGTAAGTGACTCCTTAAACTCTTGTTTAAGTAGATGGGTAGAGCTGAGATACAATAAAAGCTGCACATGGGTGGTGCCAGGGGGTCTAGAGGGAGAGCTGGAGGATGATGTCAACTGGCCTCCCCAAAACAGACATTTCTGGAGTTCATTAGTCAAACTGTAATTCATAGAGGCTGATCTGGACGGGTTCAACCCTGTCTGAGAGCGATTTTCTACACAACACTGGGCACGACACCACAGACACTGCCCTTGAGGTGCAGGCAGACCAGATGTGCAATACGTCCAGAATTAGCTGCAAGTCATTTTCCTTTCCT
This sequence comes from Brachionichthys hirsutus, assembly GCF_040956055.1. Lineage (NCBI taxonomy): Eukaryota > Metazoa > Chordata > Actinopteri > Lophiiformes > Brachionichthyidae > Brachionichthys > Brachionichthys hirsutus. The sequence goes on along the minus strand of NC_090903.1, from coordinate 10,061,362 downwards.
GCACACTGCCTCAGAAGAGGGCAACATTTGACGACAAGGCATGCTAGCTTCAATTTAGTTAACATCTCTATACGCTAGTGTAAACTAAGGAGTTATCCTGGAGGATCCATTAAGCCACTATAATGAACCAACCTCTCTGAACCATTAACTTTGGCAGGAAATGTCTTTTTCCATTTTCTCCCTGAGTTCCTCCCTCCACTACGCTCTCCCTCCTGAGCCAGCATCTCCCACTGGCAAACTCTCATAAAACAGCTGCAAAGGGAGTGAGGATGGAATTAATAATTATATAACAAATTTTATATATGGCTTTATTTATTTATTTAGTTTTTGACAATAATAAAATGCCATTACACCTTGAGATTGCATTTATTGCAAGGTGTTTTAAGGAAAGACATTGTTAAATAATTTTTATTCCTGGAAAAAATATGAATGGTCAACCCTACTATAAATGACATAGAAATCAATATGAATTACAGCAACTACTAAAATGCAGGTCAACATACAAAATACCGCCATGGCTCAGAAACAGCCGGCTGGAAAAGTCGAGAAACTAAGCTCGCTTACTGGTCTGACCTAGATTCACTGGTCCTGTTGAAGGCATATATTATCTAATCCATGGTAAGGAAGAGCTGATAACTGCACTGGGCACCAGCCACAGCCACAGCTGCAGTTTATGGTACAGTAGCCTTTACAGAGGACTGCGGCAGAAGATTCCAATTCTAGCGCTCTCCCTGTGCTTCTCTCTTAAATATCTCATATACAATCTGCAGTGAACACAATGCTGATACCATAAACAGAAATGTGACAATGTGCAGATATTTTTCTCTTGGTGCATCCAAAGACTCTGCAGGGAACCCACTGCACTTTAACTCTGGATGGCTTTAAACCTACTCAGCTCTGCATTGTGCAGCTCAATCTGTCAGAAACCCCTAAAGTGTTTGTACTCCTAAAACGGAGTGGATGCTAAATCACATGAGCTCACAAATCTTAGTGCACACTTGTTACCATTGGCAGAGGGCTATACGGAGTGATGTCACCAAGACAAATGGAGCAAATGGAGCTGACCTCCATTGAAGGAGGTGTTAAGTTTCCATTTAACTGCGAGCTATGCTGCTGGAAAAAGTCTCTATAGCATGATGTACACTACAGCATGAGGTGGCTGGAGTTACTGTGGAAGTGTCAGTCAGTGTATAATAGAAATGCTAAATGACCTTAAATTGTATTTTCAGAGATCTTATATCTACTGTTTTGCTTTCTACAAAGTCTCGACAAAAAACAACAAAATTCAAGCAGAATGAATGAGCTGAACCGATTGTAACAAAACAGTACATGACATCTGATGAGTTGATGAAACAATGGCAAAACAAAAAAAGCTGCTGTCCCTAGTTAATGCTGCAATATAACATTCCATTTGTGAAATAATAGGAAGAATGATATGCAAAAAGTAAGATGCTTTTCAAGCAATGATAATAAAAACTTGTGCACATGACTGATTGATGTACGTATATCACAACTAAATTCCAAAAGCTGCACTTGCTTTACAAACCTATGCACTTGGTTACTTTTTTTTCTTCTCTATTTGGGGGGCTACTCCTCTGGATGTGTGTATGAAAAACATTTCACCCAAATAATTTTTTTGTTTGTTTTAAATTGCCATCCATTTGCACAAGAACAGTGTTTACAGCACTAAAACACAAACTTTTGTAAGCAGGTCCCACAGTGGAATCTTTTGACAATGTCATGCTATCCTTGACATGTAAGTGGACAAAGTGCATTGAACACAATGATGACAGCCTCGCTTCATACATGCCTATTATGGTTCCTGATACCTTTCTTCCATGTTTGCAGAGCGCAAACAGCCTACCGGTACTATGGCCAGGGCAACAACAAAAACACAGAGTTGGACTGGACTGTCCTTTTTTTTTGTTTTTGCTGAAGTCTGTGATATTTTCTGTGGTGTTGACTTTGAAAACTTACACTGTCACCTATTGCCCTGGCATGCATACCACTGCATTTTCAATAGGCGTTGGGAATCCATGTTTACAGGGATCATTTAGAAAACTATGCAGCACGAATGCTGAACTTTTGAAAAATGCAAAGACAGAACTTCTCAGCAAACACTTTGTGTGGATGGGGCATATAAAGCACAGGACCACACAGCTCAATGAAAAGGGGGTCTCATGTAAGACCCATGATGAAGAGAATAGCCTCCTCTCTACTGATCCCCAATGAGTTGAAATCATACTGGAGTAGGCAGTGAAAACAAACAAACCTGAAGGCAAGGCACTTGACACTTCAAAGCGTTCCTACTCTACAGACAGCCTTCCTTGAGGCCAGTGTTGGAAGGCGTTTACACTCACACCCATCGTGAAACCCTTTCCTGGTTACTTCTTTCTCTTCCATCTTCCTCTCCCCATTCTGCTGCTGAAGAGACCCATTACTGTTTACTGCCTGAGAGCACCACCCTTGGACATCACACTGGGTCCATACATCTCCAATCAATCTTGGACTTCACACGGCACATTTCTTTCAAAATAAGGCTGATGGATGATTTGGCCACTGAAAATGAGAAGCTTTTTCGGATTGCTGTCATAAAATCCGAAAAGCTCTCTGAGCAGATCTCAAATATACTGTACAATTCAGATTTTACATAAACAAAGTGTCCTTTAGCTTTCTCCACCCACATTAGATGGAAGTTCCTAGAAGTACTAGCGCATACTCCTAGAATATCATGAAGCTGCTGACTGACCATTGCATTTTGTCAAATTGATTCACATGCATCCTTAAACATGATCTTGGCCTTGTTTTGCTCTTTCCAGAGGCTAAACAGCTGACTAAGGACTCTCTGCAGCTGGCATTTGTAAATCTAGCATGTCTTGCTGGTTTTCCATTTAAGTGAAGTGGAATAATTAATACAAGTCTGGAATACATTCCTTTTGCTAGAGGCAACATTCTGGCCCTCATCCTAAACCAACAGTGGAGAAAAAAGAAAAGAAAAACCAGGGCTGACTGCAGGCCAAAGTGAGCCTCTAGATGGGGCTGAGTAACAGCTAGAAAGCAAGGGACAAAGGAGGTGAGGGAATTCATTTGAATCATGAAATAGCCTGCTTGTTGTCCGACATATATACACAATGCAGCCTCCATGTTCCCACTCGAGTTATATTTGCTGTGTATTTGTTTAGATTACTCACCGCTCTCACTCTTTTCAATGACGTCGACCACCTCGCCCACTTGAAGGCTGATTTCTGCAGGCTCTTGTTTCTTGTAGTTGGCCACCACTACATACTGTTCCAGGAGCATGGGATCCGAAGCATCCAGACCTGGGTTTGATGGGAAAAAACACGCTGTCAGCCAGCTGCCAGCCATAGGTCCACGAGAACGACTGCTGGGCACTTGTGCCATAGGCCACTTTGTCTGTAGGGCTCAGCCAATCGCAATATTCACAGGGCTCAATGCATCTTCCCAAGAGTCTAGCCATAGAGCTGCATCCCCCTCCAGCCCATCAACGAGGGCAACGGGAATTCTACAAGACCAGGAAAAGACTCTCCCTCCAGAAAACAATCAAGCATGCAAGTGTAAAAAATCCATTCTGTGTTACTGAAGGTGCCTCATCCTTATTGTCCAACAAAGCTGAAATCAGGTTCGGAGGTCGTCATATTGACGCACTGGAAACAGGAGCTATTAATAAAGCAGGGTAGTGATAGAAAAGTGAGCTAAATCCAACTGGAGACGGGACAGTAGAGTGGGAGAAAGAAATGGTTTCCCTTGGAAAATAAACCATCTGCTAAAAAGCCTCCTTCTCCTCAGTTGGGGCTGGAGCTGGAGGAAGAGTAGGGGGTTGTGTACACCAATCATAAGAGTCAGCACTAGAGGCCTTAAATAGAACCAGATGAAGGGGCTGGAGCTGTGCTCGGAGGGATGGCCTTCTGTCTCATGAAACACTAGAGCTCTGACTACAGCGTGCAACACAGCCAATGAAAGCCTTCGTTTCTGTACTTCGCTGGGTTAACCATATAAACGCCGGCGGTGACTTAGTTTTAATGTCGGCTTTCCTACCTCGGCCACTTCCACTGCTTGACTAACATTTGGTTTATTCTAACTACAGGATCAACTTCTGAGAACAGAAACGCACGATTTAATGTGTGAACACAAACAAAAACATGCAACTTGTTGCGTGTTAACAGAGCCAGGCTAAAGTTGTGGTCATGGTAAATCCTTGAGGGGAGTATAGTGTATGGGTCTAAAGCAGATCTAAGCATGTGTCAGATGGAATCCAGATGCAAACACGGCAACAATTAGTTCACAAATTAACAAGAGGTTCCCAAAAATGCTCCAAATAGAAGGAAGCCCCTTCTCTATACTAGATATTATATGGTTTTACTCTAATAATGCTACTAAAATAGATATGCAGTGTACCTTTACCGTGTGACTTAATAGAAAACGTTCTACAATCACAGTGTAAACCACAATCTCTATTTATGGAGCATTACTTCCTTTACAACCTGCCTTCAGTTGTATTTAGTGAAAGCTTGGCTCACATTAGCAACAAATTATAATCTCAAATTAAACTTGTGGTTAAAACCGTTTCTGGGGGGGGCGGATGAGGACAGAAAATAAGAACAATGAATCCAACAGCTGGAAGGGTTGAGGCATATATAAGGAATGACTGAGAAACATCTGAGACTTTGTGGCAGATCTTCAGACTAAAGATTAATATTTCTCTATTTGGATTCTGGGTTTAAATTTGAAACGTCAAGCAGCTCAAACTTAAGATGAATCGAACAACTAGAAATGCAGAAGCGTCTGACACTGGATTACTGTGGTTTATGATGCTTCATGCAATCTGGTTATTGCGTTCTGTCAAAGTCGGGTGCATAAACTGGAAAGATTTCAATTCTGGATTTTGCCTTATTGTTCTTAAAAGTAGCACTATAATATGAGAATGGTTAAATTAAACACTGATAATGCTGGCTCAACAAGAGCATGCAATTCCTGACTTGAACATGTTTTGCTGAAACAATTACATTTCTCATAAACCTTAAATGCTGTCAGCTGATATTGCATATTTATTGATAAGAAGTATCTTTCCAAGGTATAATTTCTCAGCTAAGAATACTATTCAAAGGCTCCTTCTTCTCCTTGCATATTTAATAATACATCTGGTTTTGAAATAAAATTAAGATCTGATTAAACAAGTCCCTGTAAATATGATTTCTTTGACAATGTCTGGAAAAAGAGAAAAAACAAATAACTTTTTAATAATTTATATAATGCACGCATAGCCAAACCAAGATTGGCAGTTCAAGTGAATAATAAAAAAAAAATTACTTTCATCATCCGTGATGATAAAATTATATTGAATTGATTACACTAAAGTAAAGGCAAAACAGATTTGGAACCTGAGGGGTGGTGTTGACGTACAGCTGATGCAATGAACACAATTTCAGTTCATGCAAGTTCAGTGCCATATTTTGAAAACAAAGGTAACTTTAGAAAACCAAGCCTGGATTGAGGGAACTAAAATCTGGCAAAGTGGAGGCCCTTTGTTTGGCTCATCAGCAGCAGATGTGCAGCTCGAAGTACCTCAAACTGCTTTTCACTCTACTACAGATGTACTCATGTCATTGAATTAGTATGTGGTCTAAATGCTCATTTAGTTGGAGTTCGAACCTCCACCTTATCAGGCAGGGATTGAAATGTTTAATATCCGACAGCTGGAAGGAAAGGAAACAAGCAACAAAAGAGCGCCAAACTACAATTTTCCCTGTGAGTGACACCGCAGCAGGAAGCTGTCAATAAATACGTGTTCACATGTGATTGATTTCTTATACCTACAGCGCTGGTGCCCACTGAGACAGACGGTCACATATCAGAGACAGAGCAGCCAGTGTTGGATCTGCTCCATGTGGTGAGGGGCTGAGCTTGGACTTGGAATAAGAAACATTTCAACACTCGTGTGTTTAAGCTTGATCTATGAAAGGAGCAGTGAGCAAAACAAGCAGAATGCCTGTTTAAAGCTGACAGGCGGCGTCCAATGAGTGAGAAGTCGCTCACACTGGGTGTGCTGTTGTCCACAAAGATTTGGACGTGCTCATTTCGTTAATGATTTCCTTTTGCAAGTTTAAAATCTTATCCATCTACAAACAAACATGCAGACCTCCTGCCCCCCCCCCCCCCCCCCCCCCCATCTGACACAGCTGAACAGATTAACCCTCTCTCCTCCCAACAAGCATGCACACACAGAGCATGCAAACACCCACATGGACACACACCCTGCAGGCCCCCGGAGACCAGCAGCTCAAATAAAGACAGCGAGTCTGCACACATAAACATACTCCCTCGGTCTGTGCGCAACACTGAAATGGTTTCCACTTGCCACGTAAACCTCCTCTCCTCTCCAGCTGCTTTTCACATGCACTACACCCCTCAAGCGCTCCATTTCTTTTCCTCTCCCACTCAATTTCTGACTGCGTCCTGCTCATCTCCCGTCCTCATGTGGGAGAAGATTATCGATAATGCTTTAAAGATGATGTGAATTATAAGAAATGTATTTGTGAAACTCCTCCCATTGTCTTTCTTTCTTTTCTTCTCTCTTTTCTGCATCTTTATAAAATGCCACCGCAGTTGAAAGATGTTCTATTTAGGGTTAGATCAAACAGCACTCCCAATTGTCTGACCGTGACCTGATGACCTCCACATCAGCAGTCAGCTGATGGCGCTATACATCAGACCATAGTGATCTCTGCTGGTGACATAGACTTCAACCTCGTACCATGGGGGCTCATGAGAGGAAGTCGCAGAGGGAGGAGGGGATTTGAGATATGGCCCAATATAAAAAAAAAAAAAAAAAAAGTTTTTTAACTATGTTACATAACTGACTTTTAAATCACTTTTTTTCCCACTTATCTCCATTACTCAGAATCGGTTGGGGGAACAACAGATAAATTACAAACGAAGTTCAAAACACAAACACTTAAAAGTGAGGTTTAAAAAAAAAAAGAGAGAGAAAAGAATTATGACGGTTGCGAAAGCATTTCTGAAAATGGAGCTATGGAGCTGAGACCAACAGCGAGGAGGGATCATCTATGAATGTGTAGGTAAACAGAGTTCCTGGTTGAAATTCTGACCGCCTGCAGTTCTGTGGTGAACGGCTACATTCTGCTGCTTAGGACAGTGGATGGTAGACCTGCACCATGTAATTACGGAAAAGACAAGCTGCAGCTACAGCACAAATGTCACCACAGACTCGCAGCACTTCATCTGTTGTCCAGCTTGAAATAAGGAAGACCATTCTTTCAGTTGCATTAACCACTAATGTTCGGCAGGGGGTCTATGGTGAGGGCTGAGGGGTCACGTATAGAGGATCCAGACAGTATGTGCTCCGAAGCGAGGCGGAGGTTATGTAATGTAATCACCGGCGTTTGTCTGTCTGTCCGTCCGTCCGTCAAAAGGTTATGGACGGATCTGGAAGAGATTTTCATGAAATTTTGGGAATGTTACCAAGATACAGATGATTACATTTTGGTGATGATCTAGATGAGATCCTAGATTGTGGATCAGTTTGAAATTTTCAGTAACATTGCAGTGAATGGAGTTTCATAATTTGTTCCTCAATATCTCGGTTGATTATTGACCAATGTTTATGGAATTTGACACAGTCATGTAGGGTGGGGATCTCTAACTTACCACCGAGTTTTATCCGGATCTGATCCAGAATGGAGTCAGTAAAAAAAAAAAAAAAAAAAATTGAAAACCCCATTTACAGATACAAAAGTCAGTTAAAAATACACACCAACTCCGAATCAATTTTACTTTTCATGGTTGGTGTTTAAAGATACCAAGAACAATTTATAGCCTTTGAATGATGATCCAGATCACCGTGTGGACGGTTTAAACCTAATTAGGGGGGGAATGAGATGCTCGGCGGAGGTCTGTGCTCTCTGAGTCTTGACGATTTATTGTAACTACACAACACACATGTTAACACGTTTCAACCAAATCAGTCAAAATACACACCAGTTAAAAAGTTCGGTCCTTTAGCACAAATTTTCAAGGTGGCTGACGTAAACTGGAATCTAATTTCCTGTTTTAAACAGACAGAATGTAGGCTGCCACACACATGCACACACATGCACGCACACACACGCACACGCACACACACGTAGCTGAAATACGGCAATTTTTCCATTTCACTGTGTATCTGGAATCCCATGTTACGTAAAGCCTCAATATGAGGGAACATATAATGACATTAGGTCGGGGTCTTATTTCATTTGGTGGCCACTCCAGCACAGCCTTCTCTCAAAGTGGATTGCCCACAGAAAATTGACTTACAAGTCATTTACTGAGACTTTCTTTGCCCAGTTATGTCCTGTATAACTGTGGCAGATTGCAGGAAGGGTGGCCACATGCAACTCTGCATCTCATTGCAGGAATAACGTGTAATCTAGTCATGTGTAGATATTCTGAAACTGCATGCATGCCCAAATATACAACACTTAAACAGCTGTTCACTAAACCCTTCACATACTTTCCCTGCTGCCTCCTACGCCCATATCTCAATGCTTAGCTGAGCAGCTTAGCCTTTCTGTCTTCCTTCCTTCACCAAAGAGGTGATTTCTCCTGTCTTACACTATTTTTTACAAGACGGGGGGGGGGGGGGGGGGGGTTCTGTCCGTTTTTTCGGCAAGATACAGAAGTGTTAGGTCTGGATGGACGATCACACAACATGCGGCCTTCAGACAACTCATTGTACTCATGTGACACTGTTATGATAGACAGCTTAAAACGGACTCCAAAGTGTTCCCAATTATTAATTCATTAATGATTTCCTGGATTATCAATTCACTGCGTGGCAAATAAAATTGTCTCAAATGCCATTCTCAATTTTCATCCAGGACCAAAATATAAAATTCATTGTGATGAGAAAGAGAATCCCCAAATCCTCTGATTTCAGAAACTAAAACTGGCATCTTTGCTCGAAAACTAACTAAAACCATGAAGCACTTATAAAAACAATCGTTGTGACATCCAGAAAATTCATCTAATTTCAAGCCGCACAATGTGAAACCACAAAATAACAAATTTCACATGTGGCGCAGTATGAACTAAATGGATTTTATTGTGGAGAATCAGTGTTCCACTTTCCACATTCAGTGAATATTAAATATTCAAATTTAACAAAGCAGAACAATGACAGTGGCACTTAAAACTCGCAACATCAATTAAGTATGCATTAAATATAAGGAAGAGATCAGGCAAAATACGCCCTTACCTGACTTACGTTTGCCGGCGCTTCCGCAGTCCCTGGAAAGGAAGCAGCAGCGGAGAAGCATGGTCAGTATGAGTGTGTGTGGGAGACAGGTCACGACATCAACACGGCTTGATCATTCCAGTAACTCGCTGCAGCCCATTATATGCCTGGGACCATCCTAATGTTGTTGGCACAGCAGCACCAGCCAAACCCTCACTGGGAATGTGAGCAGAACTTGACCCACAACCAGAGGGAGGGAGGCACGGTGGGAGACAACATATGGGGCGTAGGGGCGTGTCAAGGCCAGTAACAAAACAAATATCGCCATATATTTTTGTCGCCAGTGCATGTCGGCCAAAATGGTAGCTATCTTGCATTTGAGGGCTGATGCAGCTGCCTCTGTTCGACAAAGGGGCATTTATTTGCCATATCGTCTTGATGAGTCCCATTCATGTTCGGATGTGAAAGCATCCTTCTGTTCCATGCATGGGCAGCAACAAAACACAAAGGACGAGCATCGTGTCAAAGAACTCACTCTGCACTTTCAGGCGAGTCGGCATCACACAGCAGCGGTTTGTCATCGGCTGTGCCCACCAGCGCTGCACGGGTCGGCGTGAGCTTTTGGTTTGGTGTCTTTATTAGTCAGACTGAAACTGATCACCTGCCTGATTGCAAACCTGCCGCTGTTGTTGGCCCTGCCAAATGATGCTCTTGTTTTTTTTAGTTTGACGGAAATTAGTCATTTAGATGTGGAAGCAAGCAGCAACGGTTAAAAAGGTAGTATTCCTTTCAGTTCATTCAGTTGAGTTTAACTGCACACGTGTCACTGTAAGGCAGATAACAAACTGTTATCCTGCACACCCATGATGCATGATGTGTACGGTTTAGGAGGTGCTGACTGAGCTACAAGAGCCCACTGAGGTAAAGCGGAGGTTTGACACAGATGGGAGCAGACACCTGGCTCTCCGGGGAGACCAGCAGCAGGACTGGAGCCACGGCCAGTTAGGAGTCCTCGCATAAACCCTGTCAAACAATCAGTTGCAAGTTCATCTGTTTATCGTGTGACGTTAACAAGAAGCCTTACAGCTTAACTATTTAGTGATTCTCTTTAGTGTAAAAACGTTATGTTCTTGGGTATAAATCAATTGTTTCACATTTTCTAGGACAAAGAAAAAAAGGAGAAAGGAAACAGAAAACTACAAAGGAATCACCAAAGTTCAAGTGAAGCAACTCTTCTTGCTGAATCAAAACATTTCTACCAACGCTGTGTTCCTCTGATACTTCAGATAGTCATTTTTTTTGGCACAAGGCTTCTCTGTTTCCAGATGCACAAGCAAATACAAACTCGGAGACATATCCAATCACACATGTTACAGCTTACAGCGCAGTTCTGCGTCATTAAAAACATGAATGATGCACATAATTCTGAATAAAAGCAATTAGAATGTGAAAACACAGCTAAACAGGACAGTGATACCGTAAATGCAATGTTCACATTGTATCTTTAAGTAATATTCATACTATGGAACTTAATTAAATAACTTCGGACGCAATACGATTAGCCAGTTGTGTGTGCTGAATGAAGACAAATGTCTAGTTTCTGTGAAAATAACTCAATTTAACCAGATCACGGCGGGGAATGAAGCACCATGCATGACGTGAATAGTTCTTTTTGAAGCACAAGGTGAGTTGTAGCGTGTCTTTCTGAGATGCAACTAAATAATGGGATAAATTACAGTGTTTCTGGTAATGGGTTGGGTACTGTTCAAATTAAGACATTTGGACATTTTTTACGCATTCCTTGATTAGTTTATACAGCCTCCTGTGTTGTCTAGGGTGGAGATGAAATGGAGACAAGTGCCATAGAGGATTGGGGTGAAATGATGGGGATAAAGTAGATGCTTGACCTGCGCCGCTATCCTGTGGCCCTCAAGACAGAGCTGGAATAATATTCTCCCAGGAGGAGACTGAGCACACAACTCTGGCTCTGTGTGCGTTCCACCCATCGCTAGAATAAATCAAATTATTGAGGGGTCGGAAAGGGAAGCAAAAATATCTCCAAAAACATTTAAATGGTTACGGCTGTATAAATGCAACGCATAGATACAATTCATACAGTTCTGGTTTTATTATGCGAATGCCGGGAGATGAGTTTGGACATACAGATGGACTGAACATATTAAAATCCAAGCCCTTAAGAGCCCAGCTCATTCTTTGAAGAGGAATTTGTGTAATATTAGTCCTTTATTCACATTTATCAGCCAATCCAGTGAACTGAGGTGTCTGTAGACATTACACAGACACTCCTACCTGACTTTAGGATTAACCTCTGCATGCATAATCTCCAGTTGAGGGTCCACGGGTCCACGGGTCACTGAACAGCAGCTCATTATGAAATGTGCAGTAGATGTTATTATCTTTAAGGAAGGTAAAGAACGATTCTTCAAATCCTAACGGTAAACTCAAACACATGGTCCAAAATCTGCTGCAAGGCCTGATTATGATTACGCAATGACATCAGGGTGGAAGAATTTCTGTTTGACCCTGAATCAACCATTAATGACTTCCCTTGCGGGGAAACAATGATGTAAAAAAAATCAGCTTTAGGTTGTAAAGAAAGTTTCAAACAAAGTCACTGTTTTTTTTTGGGGGGGGGGGGGGGGGGGTGAGGTTAGGGGGATTAGGGGGACAGACATGCAGCAGTTATAAATAAATGAAGAGTCATTCTTCAGCAAATGACGGCAACGTGCTACAATGCCTTCATTTCTGTGTGTCTGTTGGCATCCTCATGAAAGGAGTGCACGGTAGCTGTGCTATATGGTATACACATCTGTAAGACGTTTGGTGTCAACAAAGTGTGTGGTTAGAGTCGAAGAAAAAGGAGGGAGGCGTCTTTTCTTCGGAGACGCTTGCGTGATCTTGTGACAGACAGCTTTAGATCAGCCGAAATATGAAACAATATGAGACAACTCGTTAAAATAAAGAACATGTTTAGACATTTTATTGGTGTCATGTTATCGTATATTATGTCTTCAGGAGAGTTTTGTGAGTTTAACTTGGACTATTTGTAGAAACAAAGTCAACAGTCTTATACTTATTGGCGGCGTGAACTGAACGCTGAAAGTTAACTCCAGGAAGCTCTTATATTGAATTTATTTTCCAGGAGATATTTCTGTCTGTGGGTCGAGCTCTGAATTGCTGATGTTTTTTTATTTACTTTGAATGCCGAGTCAGGAACCTCCCCACCGGGTCACATGTGCTCAGACTCACAAATCTAGAGGTAAATGTAGAGCTTAAAGTATTAGACCACATTAAATAATAAAATAAAAGTGAGTTAATGGGTCAATTTCAAATCTGCATAGTGGTCAGACTCACCTTGCAGTGTTGAATTGGGTTATTAGATTTAACTTTTTCCAGTGTAATTCATCCCCATAATGGAAATGTATCACGTATATAGTGTATAGTATAGTGTCTATTTTTCTTAATACATAAGACTTCCAAAGTTTCCTTCTCCCTGTAAAATATTCACTACTGTTCAGCATTTAGTCTATGAAAAGGTTAAATAATAATAAAAAAACATGACTTTAAAGTATTAGGTCAAAGATAATCTAAACTTTAAGAATTCTAAAAAGAAAGATTAAAACAATAAAAAATACCAATGACAACTGTTTACTCTTTTGTGTAAAAGCACAAACACAACCTCGCCCACATCAGTGCCTTTATTCTGACGACTGGCTCCCTCTTGTGACGGAACAACTGTGTGCAGTGACATCTCTTGACCATTATGTGGCAGTATCACACGATGACTTGACGTAGCTCTGCTGCTGATGATTATAAGAACATTAAAATGAATCATGTGCAAAGGAAATTATTGGCTGCATAATTAATCACTCTTATACACACATATTGGAGCAACAAAAACAAATGCTGTTTATAGACTGTATGGACTGTCATTATGTTTATGGCTTGATACTTGTTGAACTATAACATAAGGAGAATTATTCATGGCATAAACTTTCATCTTTATACTCTGTGTTATACTTGTCCAAAACACGAAGAAATAGTTCAACAAATCAGGTGTAAATACAACCTTATGGCCGATAGCCTTTCCTGTGATCTTGTGAAACAAAAGAATGACACCAAAGGGTTTTCTGAGAGGTGAACTTTGAAAAGGTAAAAACATTAAATTTAATGTGACACACTTTAAGTAGCCAAGGAAAAAAAAAAAATGAAACAAAATCTTCTAAAAGCAGCCGGCCTGTAAATACTCCCACTCTGACTTTTAACTGACGTTGACTAATGACTGGTCTGAGCTTTATCTGCTCCAAGACTTGAACTCCCGCTCTCTCATGACACTGCAGAGCTTCACAAATTTGGGGATCGGCTATGACCTCCCAGAAGTCCTCGTTAATAAAGCACACTGCCTCTCGACCGGACTGCATCCATAATCTCTGAGACAGAACAAAGCCGCCGGCTCATGATGGGTAAAGGATCCTGGAGAATCCTACAGGCTTTGCTATCACGGGATCATGCTAATGCTCACAGATATGGATTTCAAAGTGTTCAGTATGGTTATACTCACTCTGCGGGGGGGTTGAGGTCCTCCAATTTGGTCTCAAAGAACTTAAGGACCTCCTCGCTTTGGGAAATGTGGGAAGGAAGTTTCATCAGCGCCTGTGGGGAGAAAGACGTTGCAACAAAAGCACAAATTTAAAGGTTGCATTTTGGAAAAAGGCCTCTGCCTGGCGGTTGGTGAGTAAGCAGCTTGTAACAGCCGGTCATTATGGAGTCAGTCAGATGAGAAGAGCAGGCACACAAAGAGGCAGTGTAGTCATGTGTCCACCGTTTCGGCTGCACGCATTCAAAATGAGACGCTTCAGCCCACTGGACTGGAACCACAAACGATATCCTCATCGGAACAATAGCAACAAAGAAATCTAATTTACTCATCCAAAGTTCCTGTAAATGAAAGCTGCTGCTATTCTTGGCGAAGCACCTGCCCTACATTCCCTCCTCTGGCCTACCGAAGAGAAGTAGGTCAAGTTGCAGTCTGATCTCACCGCTACGCCCTGAGTCTGCTGAGTCATTCTTATTCTCTAGACCCTGTGCCCCCCCCTGTTCCCCCAGTTCCCTTCATATTGGCTTCTTGTTTACACGAGTGCTAGGAAATGACCGGTGCAGATAGAGCGGTTGATTTCCTGTTGCAGCTGGTGCAGGGAGATGAATGTTGAGGCCCGGCTTCCACATAGAGTGGACGATGTTCAGAGAGCATTTTACACATCCAGACTGAGCACATTATGAGATGCATTACGCTGCCTTTGTCTTACTTTGCAGTAATTATCCAGGTGCTTCAGCCTCCTGACGGCAACATCTCGAATGTGACTTCTGCGAAACAAAACTTTACCTGAAGGGGAATAAACAGAAGAAGGTCAAAAATCATACATCTAAATAAATAAATTCCAATACCATAAAATTTCAGATAAACGGCATTCCAATGAAAAGGGAGCTTCCTTCATAGCAATGAGTAAGACTTATCTGATGGTGGAGTTGAAGTTTATTACCAATCTATGGAACACTCCTTGTTCCCATCTGATGATGAGAGGCTTAATCTGGCCAATCAAATAGCAGTATTTAAAAAATGGGATTTAAGTTACCAAATACTCGTCATGGAGGTTATTACACGTAAATGAGTATATTATTAACCCATTGCCCTCTTTTTTCTGAAAAGGCACATTTATTTCTAATATATTTCTTACATACCATCTTTTTATCTATTGATGAAATATATATATATATGTATATATAAATACAGTACCTGTATATCCTCTTTCTTTAACTGGCCACACATGTATCTACTGGAAAAACCTTTCTTGGACTTTGTCTCTAGTTTGTTTTCTTTTGGTTCTCTCATTGAGCCGTTCCCCCCCTTTGTTTGTAGCTCATTATATTACAGATCTGTGTGCACGTCCAAATGTCATTCTTTGATGCATTGAAATAGTAGGATAGGAAAGAAACCAGAGTAAGTGTGTGTATTTCAGTGAATACACATTTTAAATCTTTCATAACACACAACTAAATGTAATTTTGTTGTGCGCTGTGTGGCAATGTGCAATGACAATAAAAAGCTTTCTTTTTTCTTTCTTCTCCTTAAAAAGTCTCTTTGACTCCATAAATGAATGAGGCTAGTTGATAAAAGCTACTCGCATCCTCATTTTATGAGCCTGCCTCTTTACTACCAGCGTCAAAATGCAGGCAGCCCAATAAAACTTGGTGTATGCTGTTTACTGTCACAAACAGCATACAAGTCCCCCCATATATGGCTTGCAGAGAAATAAAAAACAGCATTTTGGAGGGCTTGAGATGTACAGTGGTACTTCTACTTACGAATGTCCCTACATCCGAAATTTTCAGGTTACGAAGTTTCTGAATGGGAAAATATTGCCTCTCGTTACGGAGGCGTTTCAGGCTACGAAGTCAAAAATAGCTGCTCGTAGCTGCTCTGCCATTGGCTATCGCCTAAAATCTGCCTGGCAACCCGTTGCGTATGCGTGTATCCCAGCACGCTATTCGTGTCCCCCTCGTGTCACCCGGAAAAAGTGTTGACAAGTCGGGCTATTGCTCATTATGATGACGTCTGCCTCGCACATTTCCGACGGATTGTCAAAAGCCGGCAAAAGCAGACGTCATCGGATCAGTTTTTCAAGAAACGCGAGGCAGAAAACACCGCAAAGGACCAGTAAACAAAGAGGACAAAAAGTAACAGCTAACAGGTAGATTAATATTTTAAAAAAATATCATAATGTAGCGTCCGTCGGACGCTGGAATAAGCACACGACGGGTAACTCTCTGTGTGTGTGGGTGCCGCGAGGAGGAGGAGGAGAACGGGAGAGCTACGGGAGCTACGCAGCTCTCCCGTTCTCCTCCTCCTCCTCGTGGCACCCACACACACACACCGCCCCTCCTCCCTGGATGCCTTTGCGGACTCTCTGCAGCGTAGGAATAATGAACACTCCTAAAACATGAACCGTTACAATACTTTTGCGGGGCTTGGAACGGATTAGTGCATTTACATTCAAAATGCGTCTCTACTTACGAAGTTTTCACGTTACGAAGCTAGTCCCGGAACGGATTAAATTCGTAAGCTGAGGTACCACTGTACCAATTATCAATCAAAGGCTTTCTTCACTGCTGTGGCTCACAATAGGTTTATCAGATGACTTGAGCCCTCTCTCCTCCCCTCCTACTGCGATCGCAGACCACAGATTGATTTGACCTGGGCAGTGGAGGAGGACTAGCATGCATTGCTTTTGCATGAAAATGCCTGAAAGCCTTTTATTTTTTTGCAAAGAACCTTTTGCTTTCTCTTGGGATAGATTTAAAATCGATGTGTACGGGTGTTGTGCATATTATAATGGTTGATGTTGTTCACCTGGTAAGAACGGTATAATCCTCTTTTTGGGGTCCTTCTGTCCTGCTTCAATTGGAAATTTGTCAAGGATTCGCATCTGGAATGAGGTAGAAATGAACAAATGAGAGTTGTGCAGAGAAACTCAAAAACAAGACATTCTAATTGCTATGAAAATTGCAACAGAATTTCCCTCTGGGATCAATTAAAGTATTCTGATTCTGGAAAACACAGATGCCACTATGAATGGCAGTCAAATGTTATCTTGTAAATGTTGGAGGGTTTAAGCAAATGAAGACTCTCTTATCTACAGAATGATAAGTCAAAGCTGAAAGTGGGGCATAAAATCAAACAAAGTGGGCTCAAGCTGTCCAGGAACAGAACAGCACCTCCTTGTTATGGTACATGAATTCAACATGGTCTGTAATTACAGAGAGTCTGAAATGCTGCGTTGCACAGCAACGGACAGTTTCACACTGATCCCTGAGGCAGTAGACAGGATTACATCAGCAACATTTATCTGGAACAAAATCAAAGCAATTTCCACTTAAGGAGCTCAGAAAGACACGAGAGGAGGAAACCAACAGTTTGGTGTTCACACTTGACACCGGAGACGATTAAGGGACTGATTTATTAGAGATAGGGGAAGAAACAGACGGAAATAGATGCTGCGTCAAGTCTTTAATGATGACAGATTACATCAGTTTCCCTGATGGCAAACAGGTTCCAGTTAGCTCTTTGAGTATATCACACCAGTACCATGATCTCACACAGAAGCATTCCACAGTAACAGCCATGCTTATGCAATCTGTTGAACAACAGACACTTAGAGTAGGGATCAACCGATAATCAGCCGGGCCGATTATTCGACATTCGATAAGAAATCAATTTAGGACTGGGTTATTATTTTTGGCTGTGATGCTGCCGCGCCTTTCCGCCTGCAGTCACGACTCTGTCTTCAGCATTATCCCACCCACCATAGCACCATCTGATTGGTTACACACACAGCCACAGCACGGGTATAGCAGCCAATCAGCAGCAACTGCTGTGCAGAACCAGTCTCGGTCCAATCCCAGTCAAAATCAGCCAGGTGGAGTAACAGAATCAAGTTTGGATGGTAAAGTTAGATCAACTTTCTCGATCTGCTGGAATTGCCACCATCAAAAGGTGGTTTGGGTTCTCCTTGTGTGGTTCTGTCTTTTCTCCACAAAAATTGCTGCTTTTACTGAATTCTTTTTTTTTTCTCTCTCTGGTATTTCCCCCTCCTATAAAATGCACACGGCTAACACGATCTTTCTTTAGAAGAAGATGACCGTGATTATTGTGGTTTAAGGGCAAAGCAAAAAGGGCTGAGCATGAGGCAATGGTTAACCAAAGCTGGTCTTAAAAACACAAATCCCACTTATTTACGTTGCTAAAACTGAAGATGCATTAAATAAAAATGCAATCCAGACGGTTTTTCTTTAGAATACTGTGGGAATAATACAAGGGCAGTAATTTAAAATAATCCAGATTCTCTGATATTGCACCGGCAGCTGTATTGTTTGTCTGGTATACTAGGCTGCACACTCATCATGTTATCGGCCTCACCAGCTGGATGTGGCCAAATACACTCCCCTAAGATGGGAACAGAAACAACCTGGGCTGAGTGAGAGGTTTCTTATTGGGAGGTTACAACACAACCCCCACAACACACACACACACACACACACACACACACAACCTGCCGACTCACCTGAATACACTCAAGCTGCTTTCAAAACTTTTCACATAAACCTTTAATTCGGGGGTGTCTGCACAGAATTGGTCAGTGCATTGCAGAGTCAGTCAAGTGTTATGAAATAAATGCATACATGTAGCAACAGCTGCTCTGATGTCATCGTATTTTTCATGCATTCAATAGTCAATGTCGTGAATAAATGACAGTGTTATGAGTGTAAATTATGGCAACAGGAGAAACCCCAAAAAATGTAATAGTAATCATTTAAAGCAGTTAAATGGCTGTGTGTGTGTGTGTGTGTGTGTGTGTGTGTGTGTGTGCACGCGCGCGCACGTGTAAGTGTGTGCACTGGGGGAGGGGGTGGAAGACAAAGAGACACTGCACTAAGCAGCAGACAAAGAAGCTGTTCTGAGAGGAATCTCTGACAGAGGGAGTTTCAGGAATGCCGGAGTGGGAAAACAATCCAATCCCATCTCTCGACTGTTGTTTACTGCAATCGTGCTGCAATGGTTGGCCTAGTCCAAGAGTGTTCGCCGATTCAAGTCATGTGAACTCACAGTTTCTGCCTCTTCTGCAAGTGCTGCAATATTGAGGAATGTGCTAATGTTTGGGTTGTTCACGGCTAGTGATCAAGCCACTAAATAAAACGGGAGCCAAAGAGTTCAAAGGTGACGCCCTGGCTCTTGCACAACATCGGGCCGCACAATGAAATGAAGGTTTGCAGACTAGAAAAGGGGAAATAAAATGTTCTCGGGGAAAAGATTCTATGCATTATTTCAAAGCGTTCCTGGATATCAAAGTCCCGGTGGCGACGATAATATAGTCAGCAGCTTCTCATTGGACACATCGGCCATAAGCTGCTGTAAACACGGAGTCCATGTCCTCTCATCGTGCTAGGTGGGGTCCTGTGTCACGCATGTCTTAAAAAGGAAGGAAGGAATGAATGTGTCCAATCTCTGGATACGCTGCACAAAGAAGTAATCAATCACCAGAGTCATGAGGCTACACTGCTTTATTAATCTGTTTTCAGTCATTCCTTTTCACTCACATGATTGAAAATTAGCACAGGTTTGATTTTCTTTTTCTTTTTTTTCGGGTCAGAAGTATAACCCAGACACAAGGGACACGTTATAAAAAACAGAGCTAATCTGTACCTGGGCCAATTCCCTAATCCAAGAACAATGGATTAGGGAATGAACAATTTCAGGGGGAGGTTCTGACACCCCCCCCCCCCCCCCCCCCCGTGTTCTGGTTCCCTCAGTGGCTTGTTTCTGGCTGTAAACTTCGTTTGACCCACGGACCAGATCTGCTCACGTCAAACCAGTGTGGGTTAAAAACATTTCCCTTTCTCAGCATAGACTTTTTTTCTGGCTCAGCAGTGTCCAGCATGAAAAAAGTGTCAATGTGAAGAACTTAAAAAGGATCACACTTCGCTTTGGTTGAGCAGAAGAAAGAACCAGGAAAGAAAAAAAAACAAAAGGGAGATGGGATCCTGATAATTTATGATAATGGCTTCCCAGAGGAACGGTTGTGAGTTATGCTGAGTGCACTGGAGAGCTTTGAGACATTAGCAGTGAGTGCACTTATGGTCGTTCATTTAGCAATGAAAATTGATATTTGGCTGTTAAAAGACAGCAGCAACCCTGTCTGTTGTTGACATGGGGTTGTATATGAATTCCCTGACTGACTGACCGATGCTGATGGACTAACATTAAATGATTGGCTTCTCTTAAAAAGGCAGTTATTGTTCTGTGACCATCTTTGGCTTCTCTGAATTAATGGTTACCATGGTCACCTTCTTTTACCGCAGCATTCCAATTGCTTCGGAATTCACTGCACCCACCAACAAGTTGCTCGTAATAAATGATGAGACCTTTCTCCCTTTTTTTTTTTGCAACGAGTCAATCCCACATTAGGCAGAGATTGTAACGCGAATTCAAACCTACCAGAATTTGATTTGAACACTTTGAAACCATTAAAACAATTCACAGCATGCCACCAACTAACTTTACATGGGTTTCTGTTGACTTCACACGTCACTAGCTGCAGTGTGAAGGGTTAACAGAACCGGGCTATTCTTTTAACACTAATCACTAATAAAAACACATTTGGAGGAACAACTATCTCGTCCTTAGATTTTGCCCAACAAGGGTTGAAACGACTCCATCTCTCAAGTCCAAACATCTATCGCTTTTCACTTTGCTGTGTGGCCAGTATGTTTGGATCAAGACGCTTCGTCTTTCAAACTGGCGGCTTGTCCAGGGTGTACCCCGCCTTTCGCCCGTTGACCCGGTAACGGACAAAAGCGGTCAGGAGGACGAATGCATGAATGAATTCATCTTTCACCTTCATGTCTAGGTTAATATTAGACCCACTATCCCCGCCCGTTCTGTGTGGACAGCTGCAAGATTGTTGTTCCTCGTGGATTACATGCGGCCAGACAAACACACCCACACAGCAGGGTTCTATGGACAAGATTAATCTTTACAGAAACAGGGGAGACGCTCTGTTTCCATCAAACGGAGCCGGGCAGAGTTTTCCTGGCTGTTAGTAAAGGGCCAGCGAACAAAGGGTTTCCTCTGCCGCCTTCGGTAGAATCAGCCGACCAATGGCAGCGCTGTGGAGGGCGGCCTGGCAGAGACAAGGCAGAGCCACTAATGAAGGCTTCAACCCCCGCACAACGCTGCTTCGAGATTTGTGACAAACTAAATCCAAATGCTTCTATGAAGACACAAAATCAATGTATTTATTTAGGCCCAATTCCCATGCTGTCATTTATTTCAGTATCCCAAAAGAGGGATAAAAGGGAAAAAGCTCCGAGGGGGGGTGGACACAGCCTGCAGGCTGCCAGTCCATAAGAAAAAAGTGAGCCTGAAAACCTAAAAAAAACTCCCTATTATGAACTGCAGACATTTTACTGGTGGCTATTGGATCAACTGGAACAACTGCTCCATGCTGAATTTTACACAGTGACTGAGGTCATGTTTTCTTCCTGCCTCTGCTGACGGGATTTCCCCCATTTCCCTTTCCACAAGCAGGCTTCAGTCATCTCAAATGAGTGCTCTTACTCATCTTTCTGCTTCCAGCAGCTGAGCAGTATGAATTTACTTCATATGAACAAGCTACTTTTCATTACAGAAGTGCCAGAAAGCCAAATATATAAGCACGATATAGTTAGGTTTCCCTTTAATTATTCTGTCAACATGTTTTTTTTAATTAATCTAAATGTGTGAATTTACAAGTTCAGCTTTTTACTTGGCTATCACTTTCAGATACGAGACTTTGCTGCTTCCAGCAGCTGCTGAGCAGAAAGATGTGACAAACAGTTCAACCTGCATCGAGGCCACCCTAGACATTTAATTCAACAGTTTCATCTCAACATGCTCAAGTATTGCGTACCTGTAAATCGAAGAATTTGCTGTACCTCCTGTAGACGACGTGGGAAGTGGAGTCTGAGTAAGTGACATTGATGAGGTACACCTAGTGAGAGGAGGAAAAGCAGAAACAAACACAGCCATTAGGAGCCATCACTTTGTCAAAGTCAATACGGCACAGCGTCAGATGACACAAAGTGGGCTCCCACCTAATCTGACTTTCAGAGGTCGTCAAAGGTCAGGTAAAGTCATTAAGTTAATTTGGTTCCGTCACACAGCTATCGACTCGCAAAAGCCAATTATAATCGGTAGCATTTAGGTTTTTTGTGGCAATAAGATTAAGCTGGAAAGAATCATCAATGACTTAAGTTAACAGCTACACATTTTACTTTTCAATGCCTGCTTGAGTGAGGAAATAAATAATGTTAACATTGCGTCAACAGTTTCCTGCGCGTCTATACCACCAGGAATGACGACTAGGAAGAACTGCTCACTCATACGGCAACTGAAATAGGAGACATTTGCTCGGCACACATCAGTCGTTTTCCTGAAATGAATTCTCTTTCCTCAACGACCACAGCCAACAACTGTGCACACCCTGAGGATTGGAAACAGATGGCTGCACTGATCATATTCCCATCGAAGCCAATGCCAGAGTATTTAGAAAAGCCACATTTGCACATATGGTGGCAATCTAAAAGGACACCAGTCACCAGCTTGAAACGCAGTCCTCCTCCCGGCACTCAGTTCATAACAACAAAAAAGAGTGTGTAGCGAGGCGGGGACGAGTTCTCCAGCAACTCGTTAATGACAGACAGCATGATCAAACAGATTCAGGCAACATAATGGCTCAGGGCAAGGGTATGTGAGGTCAAGATGCATCCCAGAATAACCATGACTTCCAAAACAATAAAAAAGGCTTCCATCAAACAACGGACCTTATTGATAGTCATAATTTATGGAAGACTCAGAGAAGGGGTTCACAAATTGTGATGCTAAAACAAAAATGACGGATTACTCATGAGCCAATAAAATTTGAAATGGTTTATAGTCCTTGTAAAAGATTCAAGACATAAAAATGCCACAAACGAATGAATAGTTCACGTATCATGGTCAGGTAATGGAGAAACCCATTTTTAATCTTCATGTTAAAATCGCTACTCGACAAAAGATTTCCATGCATATTTAAGTGTGAACTAAAGCCTTTCCATTTAATCTCTCATTTCCCCGGACATAAATGTTTCGCACTGTAAAAAATAAAAGGGATTAGTTCCCATGCTACATCTGACTGAAGTGCAACGAGTTCCTGGAACGGAAATCACACTTGAATAAGGAGGACAAAAGACAAAGGGTTGCTTCTTTCCTCTGGTAAACCGGATGAGTTTTCAGTAGCTTAGCTCATAGATAATGACGTTTTTCTTTCTCCTTCTTTTCCCCCCATTTTGGGGACTTCCCAGTTAACCATCACCTCCAGCTTCCATCCCAAGGGAAAGTCTGCATCCTATGTTTAGTGGCCCCAAGGACCCCCCCCCACCCGGTGACCCACCGGGCAGGATATGGATAATGCAATTGATCCTGACGCTCAGATTAATTAATCCAATTGCACCTGATGCAGTAATGGATTCTTGTAATCCGACTGAGACGTGTTGCTCATGAGATTTTATTACTCTAGTCAGTAACACATTCTGGCATCTGACAGGCATATTAGCATGTTAGCATGCTAACCATTTTCAACCAGCACTGACCACTAAATGCCTTCCTCAGGATGTAATATATTTACTTTGATTACATTAAACACAAGTATTCGAATATCTCAATATTTGTGAGGTGCACTGACCCGAAACGTGCTCCACATCTTCCTCCTGGTCATTAAACACTCCCCATGTGAACTACAACCCTAAGAAGTGCGGCACAGATCCTGGGACGTATAGACGTGGTGAGAGATCTTTATTCTTACTGTCCTCATTTGGTTTGCAGGAGCAGAACAGCCCTACTATTTTCTGCTTTGATTTGTGTCCTGGCACTGGGATATGAGAATTCCCCTGAAGATAAAACATCAATCTGTGCTCGGATGCTAATGTGGCCCTGCCTTCCCAGAACTGCTGCTTGCCTGGTGAGCTGCATTACCCTGCTGCTGTTACAGCACAGACAGGCCCCTCCAGCTGCCAAAGGGATAAGAGATGATAATTCCCCCAAAGGCCCGTTTCCTCCTTTTAATAATGAAAACTTACTTTGAGAAACTTAATTATGTTTAAGTAAGTTTAAAATAATTTTTGACTGTAATAAAGTATGAATACACTCCTGGGCATACTGACAAATATATGAGGTAACCTCTTTGATCTTGTTTTCGTGCAAAGTTGTGTCTGCAAGCATAGCTGAGAGTTTGATAGTATGTCTAATGAGATGTTTCTTAATAATTGAAAAGAGGACACTGGTGATTTTTACTGTCCTTCAGTCATATCTATTATATTTAAATATAATCACTTTTTTTTAGTTTGTCTTATTTAAGCTCTGTGTTTTACCAGTATGTGCCTGAAAAATTCAGCCATTCATTTTTCCTTGTAAAATGTCTTTAAAAATCTTTATGTTTTAATGAACCTGTTGTTCTTTTGATTCACTCTCCTTGCAGGTTGGATAAAAAAAATCCATCCTGGAATAGATCTTTACTGACAAACACAAAGAAGGGGGGGGGGGGGGGTAATTATGGCATGGGTGTTGCCTGCGTCTGGTGCTGATGAGATGATGTGATGCAAACAAACATCAATGCAAAGGAGAATCAAATGATTTAGCAACAGGCTGCTTTCAAGCCTGGACAAAAAACAAAAGTGGAAAAACTACAAGAGGTCATTTATAAAAAAAGAAAGAAAATGCACCAGTACAAATAACAGAAATACAAATCTGAAGTCCTGGTTTGAATGGCATTCCCTGTCTGTGATGGTTTGGTCCGATCTTAACACCGTAGAGAATTAATGGATGGATATAAGTTCTGGCTTTCAGACAAGCAGAAAAACACGGGCCCCTGCACAGATAATGTAAACATGTAGCAATGGCAGTGTGTGTGTGTGTGTGTGTGAGAGAGAGAGAGAGAGATTGGTTTGTGCTAAATTATGCTGAATATTAACATGCTGCAATTTAGCAGGTGTTACTGTTGCACGTCAGCAGGATGAAAATGTTTATTTTTAATGCCAGGCAAAAATAAAGAAACAAATAAATTTTAAACCTATAGGTGGCGCTAGTTGATCGAGTCATCTATTTCACATGTCACAGAGAAGCAAATAAAATAAAAAATGTTTTTTAAACCTGACAAATTCAGAGGGTCGCCTAAAATCATTGGGATGAGTCCCAAGAGAAACATCTCAATGTAGAGATGCATCGAGACGCCGATCTGAGGGAGATGAAATCAGAACACTTGAATCCGTAAAGCCGTAAAGTTGGAGCCTTGATCAACGTGGACGAGGAGACGAACTTACATAATGCTTGGACGGGCTCCTTCTCTTCTGCACATCCACCACGTTGACGTCAAGGACCGCTCGCAGCTGCATCTTCTTCACAAATCAAGAAGGACTTCAGCCGAGAAATGTTCCAAATGCGACCAAAGTACGACATGAAAGTCGTGAAAAGAACCAAAACCCATGAGGGAATTTACCCTTAAATACAAAGTTTGGTGTGGGAGGGGGGGCAAAAGAGTCTCTTCGCACTCAGGATTTAAAGTCAGCCATTAAAGATGATGTTTCCAGGCGGGCTGTCTCGGAGCTTCTGAGCCCTTTGAGAAACATGACAACGCAGGGAAACTGGCGTTTGATTCGTTTCCTCCTCCCTCGAGAAGAAGGGCTGAACTGCTGCAGCCGAGTATGGAGGGCTGGAGGAGCGCAGCTGTGTGTGTGTGTGTGTGTGTGTGTGGGGGGGGGGGGGGGGGGGTCCTCCTCCTCCCACAGCGAGCTGGACACTCTGCGTGGGACGCTCCGGAGGTCAGGCTGG
Source organism: Brachionichthys hirsutus (assembly GCF_040956055.1). NCBI lineage: Eukaryota > Metazoa > Chordata > Actinopteri > Lophiiformes > Brachionichthyidae > Brachionichthys > Brachionichthys hirsutus. The sequence goes on along the minus strand of NC_090903.1, from coordinate 10,035,632 downwards.
AAGATTAATGTGTAACTCTACACTGACAAAAACACAAAGAGAGTTTAAATCATAATCAAATAAAATAAAAAAGGTCTGGTTAGGAGGCGAGATTTTATTGAGATTTTATTTCCAGTGCGAAATAGGAGGAAACAGGCGCTTCCTCCGTGGGCAAATATAACAGCAGCAGTAGAGCATACACAATTATATTCTAATGGTTTTATGTGTAAGACTAAATACCTTTCTTCTGTATGCAGGTGTTAATATTTTGAACTCCAAGAAAACAAAATCAGCTGCATTAAAAAAAAACAATGCAAAGTTGACATTAACTTAACACATAATATGCCCACGATGCTCTACGTTTCCATTTATTAAGTTTTGTTCTGATTTCTGTAGCGCGGCCGTCACTGGATCCCTCCTGAGGGAAATTACGCGTCTCTTTTGGTGGAGGTGTGAGCGCGGAGGTGGAGAGTGTAGCTCGTACTCTTCCCACCAGGGGGCGCTACACAATAAAAACAGCGTTCCCGTTCAAATGGCCTGCAATAAATGTTGCACGTTTGTGTCGTTATTATTTGCATTCTGTAGACTTGGGAGGTAAATATGGAGATAATGAAGTACTTTGCGAGTGCAGCACTGAAGTACAGTGCTGAGATACTTGTATTTATATTTGAATGTTGAATGCCACTTTACATGTCTAATTACATTGATTGTGCATCTTACTACAGCTGTAAAGGTTAAAAATAAAATAAATTATGAGACAATAAGATGCAGAGTAATTTATATGTTCATAACACCAGTGGTGTGCTGCAAATCTAACATACTGTTAGTGCAATCTTATTGTCGTTTTTGTTGTTGTTATTTCACTCTCACTGAGAATATACAGAGTTTTAATTGTATAGACACATTATGTGCTGAGTACATAAAATGCATTTTAAATCCGGGGGGGGGGTCAACTTGTAAACATGATGATAATGTTTATGTTTACTTTTGTTTAACTTTGTTGTCATTGTAAACTGCAAGCAAACATGTCGATATCCGTTTGTCGATTAATCGCATCCAAAGCACTTGAAAACGAGTCAGATTCAAGATACTTTCATGGTTAAGACAAGAATCAGCTCTACTGGATATGAAAATGATGTTGATAAGTTCATTAGTGAATTTTATTTTTATAATTAGTCACACTTTAATTGTTGATGCTTATATTTTCCTAATGACACGTCTGTTTAATTTAAATTATTTGAAATTAACTGTTACGGACATTCTGATCTCAATTGGCTATTTTTAAATAGTGAAGTTGAAGTATTGCTATATGCAGTTATAGATCTCAAACCGCTCCGAACGCATACTGTGATTATTTTACTGTCACCAATTATTGTAGTCTAACGTGCTGAAAATGAAAGACACGAAAAATACAAATCAATGAGTCTATTGATTGTTTCTGTAATTCATCATTCCACCAAAATGAATCTTGGTATTACAATGTTATCCACTAAGGTTTCCGCTTGGAGTGTGCTCGTTACCTACTGAAAATAGCAAAACATGCGGTTAGATTAAACAAGCGTGTTGGAACCGATTTAGTCAATGAATACATAATTATTTGTAATGAATTTGGCTGATTAGTTAGTTTCCAAACCCTAGTTTTAATAATATGGAGCCAACGTGGGGTAAACAGCTTTGACCCCCAAGGAGCATGCGCAGTCGGGCCGAGGGGCTGAACCAGCTAGCAGCTAGCACGTCCTGCTAAGAAGATTCAGGAAACAGATAGGGCTAACCAGCTGCGTCAAGCTAATCAGAGGCAGACCAATTCAAAGCGGAAACATCCCCTCCAAACTAAAAGCATTGTTACGGCCAACAAAAACAAAGCAAAAAAAAGACCCACACATGCATGTGGTGACGGAAATGTTAAATTCAGTGGGAAATAAATATTTTAATTCCATAAGGCCGATGACGTTTTGTTGACTCTGACATCTATGCTATTCGATTGAATTAACACAACATAGCACAGAGGTCTTTTGATCTTACATCACAGTGTAGCACTATTATAATTGAATGTATCGTTTTTATTTCGGCTAATGTTGAAAACGTTCGTTAGTGTTGGATTTTATACTGTAATTTTGTTTTTGTTTTTAGCGGAAATACATATGATTAATTTCGCTAGCTTGTCGCTAGTCCGCTAACTTCTCTCCGGTCAGCCATCCGAAGCATGGGGCACTTCGTGTTTTACTCGCCAGCGTTAGCTAACTAATGGGAATGCTATATCGAGTGTAATGACATGGTCGCTTTTAGTCGTTTAATTCTTAATACCGAAAACACCAGCCTGTGTGAAAATACGAACTCTTTTCCGTATCTATCCCTCAACCTCTCCGCGAACACTGCTAGTTGCGATGTGATTATGAATAACAGCCGTCGAGTGAAGTTATAATTGACATTAGCATAGCTCAATGGCTCCGGTAGCATATTGTCTAACTTAATTCTATTCCTGCATTGCTGGTATTTCGTCAGCCGCTTCAGCTATACGTCGGTAGGAACCGCTATTTTTTTTTTTTGTTTTTTTTTCCTAACGGAAATAACCGAAGAGAACCTCTCCCACAAACGCTGCTGTGGTAATTCACGTCCGAAAAGATGTCTTTCTTCAATTTTCGAAAGATATTCAAGTTGGGCCCTGATAAGAAGAAGAAACAGTATGAACATGTACACAGGGACGTGAACCCAGAAGACATCTGGGAAATCATCGGGGAGCTGGGAGACGGGGCTTTCGGGAAAGTGTTCAAGGTGTGTAACCAGATATTACATCCGGGTTTCTAATCCAAGTCTTTGTGTTGTCATTTGCGTTCCGGTCACAAGATTAAAAGGTGACGTTGGACATGACGGCAGGGAAGGAAAAAGCCACTGAAAATAAGAAGATTTTGAGATTACAATTTTCAGTTTGAAGTAAATTCCTATCACAGTTCATTTGTGTTTATAAACAGTACTTCAGGTGTTTCGTCAGTAGCGAGCTGAAACGCCTGATAAGTGTGTCAGAAGCGTTTTGCATTTAGGGGGGGGGGGCCTTGGACTTGAAGACCTATAGGGTAATGAATATTAAAAGAGCAATCTGTGTGTTGTGCATGCCATCCACTGTGACAGATGAACAGAGGTGTGTGTGTGTGGGGGGGGGGGTGAACACTTCATGTTGATTGTCTGTTTGTTTCACCAACACATGCAGATGATACGCACCTTTACACCAGTGCGGTATAATCCAAATACTAATCAATACTTTAGGCTGTTTCATTCCAGAATCATCTCAGGCTGTCGTTTGGGTTATGGGATTCATCATGCTTTGTGAACACTCTGCCAGTGGACACGCCTCTGCAGGTTCTTCTTGTTATGAATTTGAATCGGCCTTAGAAACACCCTTTTTAAAGGCTAATAAATAACTGCGTATCAATACGTTTTTTTTGTGCAGATGATTTTTGAACTTTCAAGAAATTATTGAGGTAAATGGGGAACCAGCAATTATCAGATGCTAAACTGTTGAAATGATTTTCACATATAGCCCCGCCTCAGTACAGGTTTCTGTTATTGCTGCAAACACAGTTGAACATCTTTCTGTCTTGCTCTTCCTCCCTCTCTCTCTCTCTCTCTCTCTTTCTCTGTGTGTGGTATACATTTCCCCTTCCTGTAAGGCTCGTGGCCGAATAATGCAACAGATTGCTACAAAATTTAATTTGTTATAATATAGGTCTGAATATCAAGAGTCAGAGGAAACCTTTGGTGCACGTTCTGCATAGGAAAACACAGGGCGTGGTAGGGTGTTGGCTTTCATCAGGTCACATTGCTGGAATCTCAAATGACATATTTACCCGTAGTCATTTATTTCATGGGCTCTCGATGGCTGCCACTATTGGGTGTGGTGACAAAGAAAATGCAAGCATTCTATTTTTTTTTTTAATATGTATTCATTTCTTTATTATGACCAACAAAATCTCGGTCCATAAGTCAAAAGGCCACAGACCACTCCCAATGACAGAAGAATAAGACCTCAGGAAGCTAATGGTGAATAGCTGCATGCATGTTAGTGATGGCCTGAGCTAAATGTGCATTGGCCGGTGCTCATAACAGAGGGAGGGTGTCAGCTCAGAACTGTCTAACTATAAAGGGCGTGGCACCCTCTGCATCATTAGACTATTTCTGCATGTTAATGATACGTATACTGGAAGTGATCGTAAGCCATTTTCAGAGTCAGAGAGCTTCCTCCCACTCTATCTTTTCATTTGACATTTATAGAAGGTGTAACAAAGCGAAAGGAGGAAGTGAGCAAGCTTGATTGTTTGTTAAAGTGTGCCAGATGGTGATGAGGATTGGTGTATTTTGATAAATGCGCGGACTATTTTTTTTTCTTTTCAACATTTGACAATGTTAATGTGACATAGTCTTGATGGAACGCAACTACGATCTACGTCATCTGTTGCTTGTTGCAGTGTTTGCTGCTATATTTCCAAAATGTCTTTTGTCTTAGATGAGATTGTTAAAGTTGACGGCTGTTCTTGCACAATAGCTTCTGAGCACTAATGTTTCAGAAAACCAGCCAACAGGATATCTAATTGATACAAGCCCTCTCTTTGTTCACCGTCGTTCGTGTTTGATGTACTTTGTATTGTGGGAATAAAATAGCTTTTGTCAATCTTGCTTTCAGGCTCAGAACAAGCAGAATGGGACCCTCGCTGCTGCCAAGGTTATTGACACAAAGACAGAGGATGAGCTGGAGGACTACATGGTAGAGATTGAGATTTTGGCGTCCTGCAACCACTATCACATTGTCAAACTGCTGGATGCCTTTTATTTTGAAGGCAAACTTTGGGTAAGTAAGCAAGTGCCTCACTAAGGGGAACTGTTCCGTAACTTCATATGTGCGTCTGTCTATTGATTTGAAGCCAAGGAGACACCGAGTCCATGAAGTGGTCTTGCACGAAACACCAATTCACCACAAACCAGTATTTATGATGTCTTCTCTCCCTGTGGCCTGATGAATGGTTTAAAAACAAACACAGGACGGTCAGAGGTTAACAAGAGAATAGGATTGCGTGGACTGTTGTGTGATTGCCTCACATCCTATAAGACTTATAGTCATAAGTAATAAGTAATAATGTGGATAAAATACATGATTTATGTCAAGCACCCTCCTCCAAATGGTGGATTCTGTTTCTGCAATTTCCGTGAAGAAAGATTGGAACAACTGGAGGCGCCTATGAATCTTAAATCAGTGAATTTATTTACTCCATAGTGGCAAAAAGTGTCATTCACCCAATTTTTAGAGGATTCTAGCGTGTTTGTCAGATTTAACTATTTTATTGTGAGCCACAGTGAAGTATTAATAGAGTCGGTAGCTCTCGTTCTGTGTGCAGTAAAAGGTCCCAGAACAATTAGGTCCTGGCAGGTGGTGTCATGTGTCCGTCCCGTGTGGACTGGCTGCATCTATGGTATCATAATGGGGTGGTTTTGGTGGCCGGAGAAAGTGCCTGTGAATAATTCAAAGCTGCAGGCAGGTTGTCCCTCCGGCCCCGCTCTTAAACGACTTGGTGAATGTGTAAGTCTGTGCTTCGCATGTTGAGTTAATCCATTCCTTTTTTTTTTCTGCGAAGGATTAATCAAGGAAAATATGTTGCTAAAAAGGGGGAGGATTAAATTGCATGCATTCTGTTTGATTTAATTTGGGATTACGATCAAGATTAGGATGAATTCATGCACACCTGTCTCACCTGCCAGGATACTAATGGTGGAAATTAAACACAAGATTCCTACACCATAAGTTGTCATGCTGCACAGGAGCAGCCTCTTTATTTTACGGCCCTGAAATAGATACAGGATCATTGCTCAGTTGTAGCTTTGATTGATTTTTGTCTATAATCTGACACCATGATTTAGAGCTGTCTGCCCATTCCAGTAACGATGAAGTCATAGTTGGGTGCGTTGCATCAGTTATTTGGTCATCTATGCACTGTGGAGATAACCAGTGAATCCTTAGTTATTAATCTGATTACAAGGCAGCAGGTTATTTAGTTTAATCTCCTCAGAGGATTTGTTGGAGGCACTTCTGTTGAACTTTGCATGAAAATGCGCCGGTCTAGACGATCGACACGGCGATTTGTTGTATATCATTGGTAGAGGCGGAATCTGCAAAATATGATGTCGTGTGTCGGGTCAGGCTCATCACTGCAGAGCAGAGGGTTTACACTCAAACAGCCAGGAACACTGGACCCTCTTAATGTAGGAACAATTAGGAATGTAAGCTTCTGAATTCAGCTGCTGGCGTCATCAGACGGATGAGATTATCAAAATAATAAATTCATTGTATACACTGTTCTGGAACAAATAATTTTTTTAGACAGTGTTCTAAAATAGTAAAAAAAAAAAAAAGAACATCACAACTAACTCGGCAAAATGTTGAGTAATTAGACCCGATCTTTAAATAGAAAATGCTGTTAGTGTCTGATCATTTGGCTTCTCGGACTGTCGATAGCATGATCAATAACATATAATGGGAGTTCTCATGTCTTTGCTATATATGTCATGTTGTTAGCCTACTGTTCATAGAACCCTTTTTTTTATTCCTCCACTTTGTTCTATTTTGCAGATTCTGATTGAGTTCTGTGCCGGTGGTGCCGTTGATGCCATCATGCTGGGTGAGAAACTTATGAAGCGCCGGAGCTTCTTTTTTTTTTTTACTTCGCTCCGTCCTCGAGCACCAACGGTTGTTATTCCATTTAGAAGCCTTCTGTGTGGGACTTTCTTTTCCCTTTCTGCAGTTGAAGAGGCCGTTCCAGCTGTGTAATTATTGTAGCTCAGATTTCAAGGAGTGGTTAGTCTGTCTTTTAAACCTCAAACACCTCACTACCTTTTCTTCTGTAGGAATTACTATGACAAATAAAACACTAATTAATTTGCGGTGCTGTCGTTATGTTCTTCTCGCCTGACTCACCCAGAACAAAAATTCTTACCTCAGATTTTTCCATATCTGCTGCCGGGTGGGGGGGGTGCACTTTTATCTCTCAGATACTATTTAATAGAATCAGGCCACTATATGTAATGCTGGTGTCAAAGTTTCCTATTCTGTGTTTTAAAAGTGCCCCATAAAATCCACAACAACAACACAAGATCTTTAATGTATTAATGGTGTATGTGTTTTATCTACAGAACTGGAGAGACCCCTCACGGAGCCTCAGATCCGCGTGGTGTGTAGGCAGACTTTGGAGGCCTTGATTTACCTCCACGAGAACAAGATCATCCACAGAGATTTGAAAGCCGGGAACATTCTCCTCTCTTTGGACGGAGAAGTTAAACTTGGTAAAAAAAAAAAAAAAATCTCCCTTTGTGCTGCTGTTTTTCTCACTGTAATAGTTGCGAAGGATTATTCAGCAAGCAAAGATCAGTCATGGTACAGCTAAGCACACTTTAGGGTGCTCACTTTAGAACGCAGTACACAACAATAGCTTATTCGCTTTGGATTTTCTCTCTTTAATATGCATCATTGATTAACCCTTCCTGCGGGGCTAGTGGGCTTTAAAAGCACATTTATGAAGTCCGTTACGGATTCCTTTGCGATCAGAACGGTGGAATAATGGTGATGAAACATTTGGCTTACTTATTACTTTGTATTATGATGTGTATGCATAATCAATTTAAAGCTATATGTAGGTATCACAAGCAGTCAAGTCCTGAAGGACACACACACACACTGTTCCGCCACCTTGCATCAAACCTGGGGTGACCGGCCACCAAGACTTTGTTTCCAGAAGCTCTTAGGATGGAACACAGTAAAAAAATATATATATATATTTATAATTCTTGTGAGAATCTTTCACAGAACAAACCATATGGGCTCCTGTAGCTTTCCCCATTAGAAAAGAAACCTACTCTCTCTTACACACACACACACAAGCATGACAGATGGCTGTAATGAGTCCAACCCCGTGGTGGGGGTCACGAGGCTCTTGTATTGTGGTAATGCGGATATTGTCACGGCCCCGGTGGTGAGAAGTACACAGAAACTGCATTTATATGGTGTAACTGGAATGAGGCATTCATGTAGCATCAAGTAAAAAAAAAACAAGTGGCGAAGGAAATAACTTTTTTTTACATTTCAATACACCGCTTATGGCCAGGAGTTTGGTGATGCATTGAACTGGTTGCGTAATATTCTATAAGTAAACGTATCCGTGTTGTTGTTGTTGCAGCAGCATCCTCGCTGCTTGCTCACTGATGATTCATGTTCTGTAGGCAGAATGTTATGACAGCCTGGTACAATAATAATTGTTAGGCAGTCAGCGGGGACATAATGATAGATCTCTTTCCCACTGATATGTGCATGCTGTCAGCAATGTGAGGAAAAGAGCCGGCTGAAATGGGTGACAGAGCTGCTTGCAGAGAACACCATACTTGAAAGCTTGAAGCAAACTATTTCAGAGCGAATTCCGTTGCTACAGTAGAACTGTTTTGCATTTTTCATTAAGTATCATGATGCAATTTCGTCTTATGAACTGATGAAGACCATTCATCTCTACTTTCAGCTGATTTTGGAGTGTCCGCTAAAAATACGAAGACGTTACAGAGAAGAGACTCGTTCATTGGCACGCCATATTGGTGAGTCCTGCAGGCCTTCACCCCTTTGTGTGTGTGTGTGTGTGTGTGTGTGTGTGTGGCCCAAAAGCTGTCATGGGCTATGGGTTAACAAAAAAAAACATCATTCAGCATTTTCTTTGCCCTCTGAAGTTTGATGACTTCAGTTTAAAATACTCGAGGGCTTTTCTGTCTTTCAGATTCCAGAATAAAAAGCATAGACAAAAGTATATTACTTTTTCCTCGCTTGATCTCAAGGGATCAAAAAGATTTCCATCAGCTTGCCTGAATGCACACCATGAAATTGTGTCACAATCACAAATCCGCCAACATCTAATTTTGCAGGATGGCCCCGGAGGTGGTGATGTGTGAAACGTCCAAGGATCGCCCCTATGACTACAAGGCGGACATCTGGTCCCTCGGGGTAACCCTGATAGAGCTGGCGCAGGTTGAGCCACCCAACCACGAGATGAATCCCATGAGAGTGCTGCTGAAAATAGCCAAGTCTGAGCCGCCCACGCTCATGCAGCCCTCTCGCTGGTGAGATGGTGCTGTGGTGATAACGAACGGAGACGTGGTGTCGGAATGTTTCCGAATTGGAGATATGGTTATGTTATGTGTGAACGCTTTGCTAATTGTTACTGCATAACTTACAGGCCAAAGGGGGCGGGGCATAGTATTCATTTTATTCCACTAAGCTGCTCCTATGGATGTACTCTGGTGTTTTCCCACTACAATGACTTTTTGCTGTTGTTCTTGAAAGGTCACCAGAATTCAGTGACTTTCTGCGGAAAGCACTTGATAAGAATGTGGACAATAGGTGGAGCTCCACACAGCTCGTACAGGTCAGCTGCCTTCCTTCATTCACAGTATACGTAGCATATAGTGTATCCCAAAGAATGCATATGCGCAGAAAAATTCACCCGAGTTCCCTAAATTCCTCTTTTGTGGATTTGATTTAGTTTGAATTTTGTGAACGTTGACGTTTTTCCTTTTCATGTTGTCTTGTGTCCATGTCTGTGCAGCATCCTTTTGTCACGAGTGTTACTGATAGCAAACCTCTCAGAGAACTGATTGCAGAGGCCAAAGCTGAAGTCACGGAGGAGCTCGAGGATAGCAAAGAGGAGGAGGAGGAAGAAGAAGAGCCCGATACACCTGTGGTATGCAGTTTTACTGGTTTTAATTAATTCACAAGAATGTTTTTAAAGAAGCGCTAAGTTTTTAACATCACTTGGAACACTGAAACTGTTCACGTTTCGATCGGACATCCGGTGATGTTTGTATTCTACTATTGATTAAGGCGGCTTCTGGGCACAAGCGAGAATCATCGGATGTCAGCATGACCAGCTCGGAGGATTGCAAGGTCATTCCGATTCCCTCCACCATGGAATCTGTTACAGATAAGACAGAGGTCAGTCCTACCGAGGACCAGACCAGTGATAAGCTCTCTGATGAAGGACTCGGAACAAGTGAGATAGACAAGACTGAAGAGGAGAAACTCAAAGAGGTATCTGATGCCAGTAATGAAGACCTGGCATCTGGGCTAATAGAGCCCACCGAGGACTTGAATGCTCAAGATCTTACAGAGCCTAAACCAGAAGATGGTCAACCGAAAGAGATTCCTTCTGAGCCTGCGATGTCAGAGCCGGAGGAACCTGTAGATACAGCCGAGTCTCAAAAACTTCTAACAGACGGCCAAGAAATGGAGAAGGAACACAAAGATGTTCAAGAGGAGGAAGAACCTGGACAAGAAATAGAAGCAAGAGAGCACAAGGAGGGGAAAGATAAAGAATTAAACGGAGAAGACACGGAAGAATTGGAAGAAAAATATAGAACGGCACTAAAAACGCCCGAGTCCATAGCAGGAGAGCTGGCTCAAAACGGAGAGGAAAATAAAGGAGCACTTCAGGAGATGCCTCAACATGATGTGACAGAGAACAAAACCAGCGATGCAGTTAGCGGCACAGACGTGAACATAGAATTAAAGGACTTAAACATAAATGAAGATGCAAAAACAAAGTCAAGTGTAGATGAATCCCGTGCTGAAGTTTTGGTGGAAAGTCAGCCAGAGGAGAAGCCTCAGGTTGAGGAGGAAGAGGAGGCAGAGCAGTCTGACCGCCTCCTGAGAGAGGACGCTGAAGTGGAGGAAAAGCCACCGACTGAATCCAAAAATGTAGTCGGGGATGAAGCCAAAGACACTTCTGAGGTGTCGGAAGTGGTCCCGCGTGAAGACGTCCATGTGAAGGAAGATGAAGACAAAGCCCCCCGTGCAAATGAGAACACTTCCCAAGATGCCGGCTCCGTCCCAGAGAGTGAACTGGAATCAGAAAGCAAGATGGAGCAGGGAAGCCCTGCTGCGATCAAGTCCGATGTGGAGAAGGACTCCGACTCCGGGAGCAGTTCAGCTGCCGACAGCTCCAGTCTTGACCTCAATCTTTCCATCTCCAGTTTTCTGTCCAAGAGCAAAGAAGCGGTCTCCGTGTCCATGCAGGTAAAGCAAATGCGTTCCTCACTTAGAACAGCTGCTGAGCGATCGACGTCATTTGAGCACCCGAAACATCTCTGTGTCATGTCAGGAGTCTAGACGTCAGAAGAAGACTCTGAAGAAGACCCGCAAGTTCACGGTGGATGGCGTGGAGGTCAGCGTGACCACATCGAAGATAGTGACGGATAACGACACGAAGAATGAAGAGATGCGTTTCCTGCGGTACGTCTGCTCGCACTCTTCCTGCCATTCTGTTCAGAATAAATGTATGACCTGTTTAACACGCCTGCCCTGAAGACGTATTCACTTTTTAGTTATCCCAGATGGGTTTGAATGCTGAATTATGCTACTTGGATCGCCTGTGATGTTCTTTTTTTAAAGTCTTAAACGCCATTTTGCGAATAAAATCCCATCTTTGAGTTGAGATGATATGATATGCTGATGGTTTGTGGTTTCCGCAGACGGCAGGAGCTGAGAGAGCTGCGCCTCCTGCAGAAGGAGGAGCAGAGGGCACAGCAGCAGCTGAGCAACAAGTTGCAACAGCAGAGAGAGCACATCTATCGGCGCTTTGAACAGGAAACCACTGTGAGTCAACTTATTTCAACTATAGTAGGGGATTTTTTTTTTTTAAAAATTTTTACCTTCCCTTTGGCCAACTCCTATGAAGCTGCTAAATCTGAAAGATCAGGCTGACATGACGCGTCTATCGCGTGTTATTTATCATCAGCATGACGCAATAATCAAATCTCACACTATATTAGCTGTAGTTATTTGATAACATTGTCTTGCATTCCATCAGAATGATGCTCGTATGCTCGTTTGTTTTCCCGACGCAGGCTAAGAAGCGCCAATATGACCAAGAGGTGGAGAATCTGGAGAAGAAGCAGAAGCAGACCATTGAGAGGCTGGAGCAGGATCACACCAGTCGTCTTCGCGACGAAGCCAAACGTATCAAAGCGGATCAGGACAAGGAGCTCTCCAAGTTCCAAAACGTGCTGAAGAACCGGAAGAAAGAGGTATGGTTACGCATGCTTGTTCCTGCATGGAATAATGAGGCCATGAGCGTGTGTGTTCCATAGACGCGAGCTGTTCAATCGTGCATGTGTTTGACGGCTCTGTCTGGTATGTGTGTGTGCAACAAACGGGCTGTGCTGTCTTTCTGCTAGGTGCCGCTAGCGCCATCTTGTTGCATTCATTATTCATCAGCCTTGGGGCTTGTGGTTCCCTCCTAAGCAATGCCATGCTGCTGAGTCTTTCAGAGAACTGTTTAAGGAAATGCCAATGTCATGCTACAGAATAAGCCATGCCATGCTGGTGTGCTGCGCTTTTACTGAGGATGCACTTTGTCTTTTGCCTCTTTCTCTGCTTCACGTGGTTCCTAATGGATTATTTCGAGTCTGCTTTTGGTGTTTTTTTTTTTTTTGCTGCTTTGCAATGACAGAAATGGTCATTATCATCACAAGATTGGAGATTGGTGTGCAGCTCAGATTTCTGTGTGTGTGTTAATTATACATGTTGGCTTAAGGTGGTCGCTGGTGTTGAACCGGTGTAAAAAGCTTCAAACTGATTTGATGTGTTTGCTTCAGCTTTTTAATCTGTTGCCGATTTAAAAAAACACAAATGTGTACTTGTCTCTTATTTGCAGTGTTTTATTCTCAATTGAAAATGTACTGTTGTGGTGTATCTAACTAACTGTCTCTCGTATGAGTGTGTGTGTGTGTTTGTGTGGTGACTTGGGTCGTGGGATGGCCGACCTGGTGGTGGTGTTGGGCTCCTTTGTGGAATAACGGAAGGCTTTAGCAGAGTGACTGATCTGGAATCATCTTTAAAGTGTGTGTTCAAAAGATTTGTTCTATTCATTAAAAAGCTGCCAGCGCAATAAAAGCTATGAAATTCAATGTAACGTCAGTATGTAGAGTCAAACCCAATCGAGGGGTGCCGAAAATTGTGATGCCAAAAAAAAAATCGTGTGAGAATTTGTGCGAGATGATTCCAACTTAGTTGCTCGTCTTCATCTCTTGAGGCAAAGTATTGATCTTGATGCTTGTGGTTCTCCGGGGGGAACTGATTTTGACACTAACATTTTCTGCAACGCGACAGTCAAGTCGTTCTGATGACAGCCTCGTGACTTGACTGGAACTTGTGCCATCCAGATGTGCACAAGTTCCAGATCTCAAAAGCCGATTGGCTCGTTCAAAGGATCGCCAACTTCAGGTCTTAAGCTTTCAGCATGCTGACTTTGAATCATTGGGTGGCTGGTCGCAGCATCTCTCCTCTCAAAGTGGGCCGTGCATGAGTTTAAAGAATGTACAACACCCATCAGTGTCTGCGCACACGCTGTAGGTCAAACAGGAAGTCGGACAGTCTCCTAAACACTTGCGAAAAGAGCTCATGAAACGCTTAAAGGAGGACCTATCGCTCCTCGAGACCGCAGAGGTAAACCGTCACCTGCTGTCTCTTCCTCCGCCACAGACTACCCTCTCTGTCTCTTCCTCCTCTTCCTCCTGCCTCTCTCCATATAACCTCTATTTATTCTTGTGTTGATGAACACGCTCATTCAGACTTGATGTGTCTGCAATCGATCACAATTTGACAGCGAGTGCATTTTAACATTGATGTAATATTTAAATAAATAGGTTACAGGACTGTTTAGCTCGTGAGGCTATCAAGAGCTTCTCAACTTGAATATAAATACATTTACAGAACCGTCTTCTAACGCTGCTGGATTGACAGAACTGTCCCATCAGTGTGAATTTATTTTTCTCCATTTCCCCAAAGGTGTTACTCGTTGGTCGATGTACACAGAGGCTTTGATAATTGATTCGTTGATTGTTTTATGGTCTGGTTCTGATATCTAAAATGTGAATATTTGTAGTTTTCTTCCGTTCATCTTCTTAGGAAAGCGATGTATTTGTGTTTTGACCCGTTTGTTACACAAAAATGCCGTCAGGAACGTTTACGTTTGGACTTTGTCCACAGATGTCTGACATTTTATCCACATTTTACTGTCTACACATCTTTTTTTCTTTATTCTAAGAGTCATCCTGTTTGCGTTCAGATTATTAACACTCATTATGCCAGTAGCTCTAATAATCTAGAGCCTTTTGCAAACTGAACTAAACTCGAGGGCTGGAATTCTGATTTGCTTTCAAGCATGACATGAATTTAATAACTAATTAACTGACTTCCTCCTAACATTGACTCAGAACTTTGCTATGGGACTCAAATTGGCTGATATTCCCAAAGTAGGAACGCACCATCTCTTACTTTATTTAGGAAGAATTTGCATGTGTGTGTGTGTGTGTGTGTGTGTGTGTGTGTGTGTGCGTGCGTGCGTTAGAGCGAGAGAGCAAGATCCTCAGCCTGCTTGTGTGCTGTTCGTCCCTGATCAGGGCAGGTGCGCCGTGTGCTCTCCTCCGCAGGCAGTCGCCCAGGTTATGATACAGTCTTTTCAGTTGTCCTCATGTGCACTCTTCAACGCTCAGATGCAGGATGTAAGTCCCACCCCCCCCCCCCCCCCCCCCCCCCCCACCCCATCTGCCATGTTTCCTCTCCATCTTTGGCCCATACTTTGGTGTGAGCAAAGATAAATGGCAGGATAGCTTGTGCCGTTCGGTGTTACTGTGACACATGTAAGCATGGGCGCTGCTCTTTTTGTGCGTGTGTTGCCATCACTGTGTTTGTGCAGTGGTTCTTCTCTCTCTGTCCTCTCCAGCAGTTCACAAACACTCTAGAGCCGGTCGGTGTATTCCATAAGCTGTAGATAGACGATACTGTATCGTCAGGTTATTGTATCACTAACCTGATAATGAGAATTATTATTATTGCTATTCATTGTATTTCTACTCGGGATTCTGAATTCTGTGTAATTCTATCACCAGTTACACCTTAAATATAGTTCAATAATAGCAGGATATAACTTTTTCTTTTGGTGCGTGTATGAAACACATTTGTTTAAAGGATGTGTAAAAACAGGAAATGGGTTTAAATTGAAATCCTTTTGACTCGAGTTGGCATCACTGTTGATGTTGTCTCACATAAAAGTGTGAACCTTTGCTGAACTGTTAACTTTCCTTTCTTTGTTTCTCTCTTCACCTCCATTGTGGATCGTTTTCATCCATGATCTGAGTGTCTCCTGATTCCAGTTGATGATGTGACATCTCAATGCTCCGTGTTTATACCGTACATGCATTAATTAACTTCTTGAGACTAACTGTGATCTAATTTCAAGCAGTTAGTTCATAAAATGCATTTTGACACTTTACTGCACTCTCTCTCTCTCTCCTGTCGCTCTTCCACGATGCTCCCTCTTGCTGCTCCTCACTGCTCTTTGTCTCTCTGGCTCCTCAGGAGCAGGAGTTCCTGCAGAAGCAGCAACAGGAGCTGGATGGAGCTCTGAAGAAAATAATTCAACAGCATAAGATGGAGATTGCCACCATTGAGAGAGAGTGCCTCAACCACAAGCAGCAGCTGATGAGAGGTGTGAGATGAAGGAGATCACAATTTCTGACCGGCCATGTGCAAATAATTCGGAGCCTTTGGTTTCCTCTTAACGGTCTGTCGGGTAGACGGTCTGTTTGACAGGACAAGTTACAACTTGCTGAACTTTGTACTTTGTGTGTGTGTTTGTGTGTCGGCATATGTGTTAATTTATAGCAAGAGAGGCAGCCATGTGGGAATTGGAAGAGCGCCACCTGCAGGAGAAGCACCAGCAGCTGAAACAACAGCTGAAAGACCAATACTTCATGCAGAGACACCAGCTGCTCAAGAGGCATGAGAAGGTAAGGGGAATCTACACGGAGGGAATGTGCCGTCTTATTTAAATAGCACCTCTGACATCATGGACTGCGCGGCGGCGTGTGCTTTATTAGGAGATGGAGCAGATGCAGCGCTACAACCAGCGATTGGTAGAAGAGATGAAAAACAAGCAGACTCAAGAGAGGGTTCGCCTGCCTAAGATTCAGCGCAGCGAGGCCAAGACCCGCATGGCCATGTTCAAGAAAAGTCTACGCATCAACGCCACCGCAGCCATCACCCCGGAGCAAGAGAGGGACCGGATAAAGCAGGTACCGATGCCAGCGGCTCTCGGTGACGTTGTTTCGGGGCCCACTGGCTCCATGATTCTCAAGATGTTTCGGCTTAGAGCAACGTGCTGCCTTAGAGGGAATCCTAACCGTCCGTGAACTTCTCTGTAGCAAGTAGCCGTTTGTATACAGGAGGTTCCCCAACCCCTCAGACATTACGGAACGCAGACACCAACGTAGAATTTATGAGATCGGTTTTTTTTTTTTACAGCGTCATGGATTACATTCATCTTTGTAATGTGTGTGTGTGTGTGTGTGTTTTTCTTTATCCAGTTTGCTTCTCAGGAAGACAAGAGACAGAAGAACGAGAGGCTGCATCAACACCAGAAACACGAGAACCAGATGAGGGACCTGCAGCTGCAGTGTGACTGCAACATCAGGGAGCTGCAGCAGCTACAGGTGGACAACACGCACACACACACACACACACACACGCACACACGTATATGCATTGACATTTTTCAGCTCACACTGTTGATCATTGAGCTTCCTTTCTCTTTTATAATGGAGCAATCGTTAATAACTAGCTCTTCATTTCTGGATTATTTGGAAAGGTGTTTGCTTTACGAGTAAAGTAAAAGAGAAAAGGGACCAATAAAGTGTAGATGATAATGAAAATATCAAACTTCCCGATGTCCCCTGTTTTCCCACATTTTCATTTTCAGAACGAGAAATGTCATCTTCTGATTGAACACGAGACCCAAAAGCTGAAGGAGCTGGATGAGGAGCACAGCCAGGAGATAAAAGAGTGGCGTGAGAAACTACGGCCCAGGAAGAAG
The DNA here is from genome assembly GCF_040956055.1 of Brachionichthys hirsutus. Classification (NCBI taxonomy): domain Eukaryota; kingdom Metazoa; phylum Chordata; class Actinopteri; order Lophiiformes; family Brachionichthyidae; genus Brachionichthys; species Brachionichthys hirsutus. The sequence continues at coordinate 10,018,710 of NC_090903.1, read as the reverse complement.
GTATATTTCACACCCATTCGGTCTTTAACCTTTCCTGTATGGTCTTGCTACACTTAGCGTCGAGCTCCCACAACAAAGGAATGGCCTTTTCAACAGTAGAAGTAGGGACGTTTGACGCAGTTGTTTGTCTCTGCTGCCCCCTGCAGGCACTTGAGGAGGAATTCACACGGAAGCTCCAGGAGCAGGAGGTCTTCTTCAAGATGAGCGGTGAATCCGAATGCCTCAACCCCACCACGCAGAGCAGAGTGTCTAAATTCTACCCCATACCAAACCTACACAACTCTGGTTTATAGCCTGGCTTCTGGCTGTCTCACTGAATCGACCCCTGCTTGCATACTCTTTCTGGTTCGAGTGGCATTATCTTCCACACTGTTACTGATGATGATAGAAAAAAATGTCTTCACTGCTTTGGTTCCGTTAATAGTGAGCATGACGTGCCTCTAAACCGTTCTCAGCTGGCAGGAAGAAATTCAAAATCCTTTTTGTCGAGCATGTTCTAATCTTACTATTCTGCGGTTTGTTGCTAAGGCCAGCCATGCTGATCAGATTTTTATAAGCACAGCCTGCTACAGTGTGAACAATCTCCAGTGCCTCATATGTTCTCCTTTCTGTATTTAGGCCATGGCCTGTGTTTTCTACAGCTTGCATTGCATAAAAAGCCTCATGGATGTCTTGTACTTGTGTAACCGATTACCATTTCTCTAATGATCGTAAGGTGTTGAGACATGATTCAGATTTTCTTTTTTTATATATATATAATATAAACTTGGTAACGCAGAATCTGAGATCTTTTTGTGTATATAGACCTTAGCAGTGTTTGATTAAGGGAGATGTGCTGATGAATCTTCTAATTTGACGGTCTTTATTAGTCTTTAAATTTGTTGTGAGACAAAAACACAAGGTCAAGAGTTCAAATGAAAAATAATGTGCTGAGTTGTAAGTGATGCTCTGAAGAAGACTGTTACATGTGCACCCATTGAGACGTTTAATCGGATGCTTCTCACGAGGAGGATTAGGATTTGTCTGCTGGTTTATCTTATGGTCGCATTTCACGCCTCACCCGATTGGTTTAGCTAAACACCGAGGTGAATTACTTTTTTTTTTATACAGATAAAAAACCACTGTACCTTCTGGGAGTTATTGGCAGCAGCCTCGCGCGCAAATGCGTTGTTGTTAATTGTTAAGGAATGTAATGCTATTGATTTGCACTGTTTTGCCACTTGAGCTGAAGGAAAAATATGCAGTCGTAAATTGTCAGTGTGTTTTTTGACAGTGAGTCTCTCCCTTTGTCTCACCCAAGCCTATTCAAACTCCAAACTGACTGAATTGTTTCAACATTTCTGCCTGGTTTTCGTTTTGTTTTTTTAACTCATTATTGTACCTTTCTCCTAAAATACGCCCTTATTATTTTATGATGTCGTCTAAACCTGTTTTCCTAAAGCATCGATGCTGTAGTCGCTCTTTTCGGTGAACTTTTGGTCTTGTTGAGGCCAGTGTTGTATGAGAGGTAAAATGCTGTATCTGTAACTGTAGGACTTTTAACTTGAGGAGTTGTCCTTTACTTACAAGCAAGTATTAGTGGTTCACAAGAAGAGACCTATTCCAAGACGATAGCCTGATCGTTTATTTTTTTTGCCATGTATTTCTTAGTTTTCCTTCACTTCTTTTTGCTGGCATTGACATAGAATAGAGTTTTGTCTGGATGCTGGATTTTTGGGGCTGTTGGAGTCTATTTGTCATGAATTGTAGAAGAAGTCCCATAGATTAAAATGTTTTTTATTTTTTATTAAGTTACAGGATTTCATTGTGTCAATCGGTCATCAATCTACCATGGTGAATAATCTTGTTACATACATTTTCATGTTGGATCAAATGTATTTAAAGCATCTTTATAAATTGACATTTGTGTTGTAAATAAAGTATTGACTGGTAATTTGACGAGCGAAATCGTGTTCAATGAATTCGTGCAAAATATCAAATGAGTCCAAAAATAGATTTATTTGTGTGTTTCAAATTCAATCATGTAAAACACAATATGGGGAAAAAAATTACCTTCAAGTGTCAGAAAGATTAAATTGTATCAAGAGCATATATAAATTTCAGCGCACAAAAATATACAATCCAATCAGTCATGAGTTAGCGATTTAGTGGAGCCTTTTAAACTGAAGTAAATGAGCTCCTTGAATCTCCCACCACCTGCTATCCATCTGACGCGTGGCCAGGTTCAATCCGGAAAACGATTTCCTATGCATACTTAAAATGTTTGGTGTCAGGTGAACGAATAAAATCCAAGGTCATTGAGACCTGGAGGTTGTTTTATTTCATGATAAGCTGATGACATTCTGTCCTTTTTACTACAGTTGCCCTCACTGAAAATGACAAATACCAAAAAAATACACTTAAATTACACAAGCAGTATTTCTGTCATGTTGATATTCTCTTGAACAAATCTGCCCCTGGTAAAGTCTGAAAGCAAGCTGCTAACTAAGCAAAGCAAACTTTATACACCCATATGTAAAAACAAACCAAAGAAAATGTGTCACAAAGACACTGACCAGCAGCTAAATCCATCCTGACATCTTATTTTGTCAAATCATCCTCTGACTTATCTAGAAATGGCAAGAACACGGAGCATTTGGACTACTTGCATTGCTACAGCTGAATAAAAGTAAAAGTTCCATCTGACGCGACCCAGTAGTATGGTAGTCCTTTAGCCTCCGTTGGCTTGACGATGCCTTTTATGATGACCCAGCACTTTATTGCCTAAAACGGATGAATAAAAAAGGTGAAGTATCAACTAAATGTAGGTAAGTTTGGACATTTCCCTTCAGATTTGTGAAGCTGGTCACTGAGATTACCTGTGTCCCTCTTCTGCACTCTGTGTGGAATCTGGACAGTGTATGCCCCTGGTAGACCTGGTAGACCTGGGTGTCCTGGATCACCTGCAAATGGACAAAACTCTCAGCCTGCTTGTCGTAGAACATCTATTCGGCTAACACCGCAGAAGATTTGAAGTGTTTCTTCAGCTCTGTTAAAGCGTACCCTTGTCTCCTCTGGGTCCTGGGTACCCTCTGTCTCCCTTTGGTCCGGGTCCTCCTGGAGGGCCAGGGATGGTGCCATAGGCTTTATGAAAAGCACGCAATTAGTTGTGATGTCGCGAGATTTTCCAGCTACGCTTACATAAGTCTAGATAAGTTTCTGTTTCTGTAAGTTGTGACTTGATAGTGAGTGGGGAAAGTCAGAGCCGTGCATGCTCACTTCGGAAGAAGGTCATGAGATCAGCTGTGACGTTCCCGTAGGCACCAATGACTCGGCTTTGACCAGGTGGCCCTGCAGGGCCGGGTGGACCAGGAGGGCCTTGAATGGCTCTTACGTTCACCTTTTCAGGACCTTCAACCAGATACCCCTGCAGCAGCCCTTGATCTAGAGGAAGGTCGTCATATCAGAGTACAGTTGACAGTCGAGCCACGAAAAGCAAGCACATCTTTCTTTGTCGTTGGCCGTCATAGCCCAATAAATCCACAGCAACACCCCCAAAGAAGCAGTGGGAGCTGTAATTATGTCCACTAAATGAAAGTAGGAAGTAAAATCTCGATGTTTGCCACCTGCAATGGACTCACTCTTTATGTAGTCTGTAACTCTCAAGGCCACGTTGGGGTAGTCCAATGATTCAGTGAGTCTGCGAACATCGATCTCTCTGAGATCGGAGCCGAGCTGAGCGCCGCCCTGAGAGTAGCTCTGGACATAACCTGGTTCTCCACGCTCTCCTTTCGGACCCTGCCGTCCTGGAGGCCCCGGAGGTCCGATAATTGTACGACGAACATTGTCACCTGAAACAGAAACATTCATTTCACTTTCAAGTTTCATGTTGCGATGCTTTGCTGCAGATACTAGTCACGTGTCTTTAATCCGTCTGTGTTGGATGCGAGGAGCTCACCGGACAGGTACTCCTGGACTTCAGTGCGGATGTTCTCCCGAGCGAGGTTTCCACTGTAGGACGTTGAGCCAGTGTAACTACCAGGTGGACCTTGTGGTCCTGGAGGACCTTGAGGACCAGGAAGACCCCTAAAACCAGAGTCTGAAAGAGATTCAGTCCAACTTTATTATCATTTTTGTTGTTAGCATTTAACTAAAATAATAAATGAGCCACATAACTTGGAAGTAAACCAGGAGGCCACATTTGAAATAACCAACACCGACAATTAACAATGATTCTTCATATATTACATTCAACTTCTCTGTCAGACTTACTCTGCAGGTAACGTTGAATTTCCTCCAAGCTATAGCCACGGCCTCCCACGCCATGCACAGTGGCAGTGGAGACTCCCGGTGGCCCCTGAGGGCCAGGAGGACCAGGTGAACCCGGGACACCAGGAGGACCATGTTGTACGGCAGAGCTGATCCAAGAGCGGAAATCTGTGTCTAAGCAGATTTAAAGATACATAAATGAGTAATCAACTTTTTATTTTTGTGGAAGAGTGTGGTCTGTGTAACAAACTCTCCAGGAGAGACGCGATCAGTGTTTGTTTGTTTGTTTCTTAAAGTACAATTACTTTTTATCAGTGTCGAATAGTCAATTGTAGCAGTGCTGAAGCCTCCTGCACCAGAGGACCCAGGAGGACCGGGTGGTCCAGGCAGACCTCTTGCAATCCCTCTGTCTGAAAGCAAAAACAAAAGCATTGATTGACTGACTGATTCATTGATTGGGTTAAACTCAGGCTCCAACCCAGGTCTATATTTAGTACAACCTGTACTTACCAGACATGATATTGAAGACATATCGGGCTATCTCCTCCACACTGTAAGTGGCTGAAATTCCCACTGATGACCCAGGTGGTCCTGGTGGTCCTTGTGGCCCTGGTGGTCCAGAAATATATCTCCTCACGTCGTCTCCTGAAGGGACACATCATTTAGCTCGGTGCGGCTTGAGAACGAGGAATCGACGTTTATTTCTGTGCAATAGAAACAAGGTGACGTCGAATGGATAAAAGAGAGTGAGTGTACTTACTCTGAAGCATGGTGATGAGACTGTTGACCGTCAGGGACCCAGAGCCGGGTCCTGGAGGACCAGGTGGACCTGCAGGACCCTGAACACCAATGCTGAGGCCTGAACCTGAACCTGAACCTGAAGTTGTTGCACAGGATATTAACCGTTGCCTCCCTTCTAAATCAATTTCTGCTAAAATGGCTGGTAAAAAAAAAATCACAAGCCTACGTTGTATGTACGCAATGACTCTGGTGGAGATGTCATCTATTGAGCCTGAGATGCTTCCAGGGATTCCTGGAGGCCCAGGCGGACCTGGAGGTCCAGGTGTTCCACTCAGCCTACGTCTACCTGCATGGAAGAAATAAAGCATGTTTATAGTCTCTCTTCTGCCCCCCCCCCCCCCTCTGATAACGTGAGCTTAAGCGTCAAACATACCGAGATAATCAACAATGTACTGCTGCATCTCAGAAGAAGAGGCAAATGATCCTGGAGGACCAGGAGGACCTGGGGGACCAGGTTGGCCTGAGGTGACTGAGATGGAGCCTGAGGAAACATTGTAAAGGCCCAGAAGAGCTTGTGTGGAGTGAAGCTTCAAATCAATTCTGTACTACTTGCGATAAAACACTCTACTTTGGTATGTTACCAGAATTTAGATTATTATTTTTTTCTTTACCTCGCGCAGAGCCAGGAATACCAGGAGCACCAGGGTCCCCTTAGACACGATAAATAACAACACAATAATTCTCATCACGTTGACACACACTTGGTAGCTGCTCTGTGTGACAGTAAACATTGACAGCGTTCATCATTTCTAATCTGTTGGTAGCTTTACCTTTAAATCCTTGTGGTCCTGGAAGTCCAGGTGGACCTGGGGGACCTGGTGGTCCTGCGATTCCATGTCCCCCAGTAAAAGATGTAACTGAAACAAAAAAAAAAAGAAAATACAAAAGTATAGACTACGCTTGCTTCCATTGCAAATCTGTCTTTCTAATATCATTATCTGATTTGATCCGATTTAGTGTTTGCTGACTTCTCTCTGAGCTTCCCAATCTTCCTGGGGTACCAGCCAAACCCGGCTGACCTGGTTCTCCTGCGATACAAACAAGATGTCAAGGTCTTCAAAAAATACTCTCTGATTTTTGAAAATGTGAAATTGCTTGTATAATCTCTGCCTTGTTAAGAGAACGCCGATAATGAAGCAACATGACCTTCCTGGAGGCGATGCATAAACCAGATGATTAGAATATTAAAGAAATGCAATGACCTTGGTAGCCCCTTGGTCCAGGAGAACCTAAAAACAATGATGGGACATGTTAGCATCATGAAAGGATGTCTGTTTAGTTAGGTAACAAACAGTATGGAAACTGGTCTTCACAACATTTGATCACCTGCTGATCCTTTAGGACCAGGAGTCCCAGGTGGGCCTGGTGGACCGGTGTAAAATGTTCCTGCAAAATGTCAACGTGTTTTATGTTACTGCTCAAAATAATGTGAACATTGAGAGAAGATATACGAGTTCAGGTGTAGATCATACCAGAGCTGGAAGAAAAGCCTGAATCTCCTTTTTCTCCTTGAGGTCCAGGTCGTCCATAACCTAAAACAAAAGTCATCAAAGTGACGATTAAAGTTCGGTGTAAAGAATGGATAAGCATTCCACTGATACACCGTGTGATCCATCCACTTTAGACTTCATATTTCCGACGGTGGATTTAATGATCTCGCTTGCTGACCTGGAGGCCCAGGTGGGCCCGGAGGTCCTTGTCTCGAATCACCTGACGGAAACATTTGAAATAGTCAGCAATGCAGTTAATCAATTACTATAGAATCTACAAATATCACGTCTTTCCTTACGCTGCCTGCTAAATACCGTGTTGTGTGTTCTTTTGTTTTACCTGGACGTCCCGGAGGACCGGGTGGGCCGGGTGGACCAGTTATTCCTGCAACTGCACTGGAGCCGAATTGCCCTAAAACAGAAAATCATTTGAGCAATGAACAACAAGAAGGACATAACGGGTAAGAACGTCAAAAAAAAAACAAATAAGATTGATGTTGCTCAACAGCGGCCCCTGTGGTCAAAGAGGGAATTTGTATGATTATGATAAATTAGAATAACAATCCTGCATTCAGCAGCAGATAACGATACACATACAGCATCTCTTCTTGAAAATCAATAAAAGGACACTCACTCTCAGCTCTGGTTGAGCTCACACTCTCACTCGTTCTCACTGTTATTCCTTGGTCTCCTTGCTCGCCCTTAAAGCCCCTGTCACCTTTAGGACCTGTGAAAGCAAAACATAATGCCGCATTTCCAAGACTTTTAGCGCTTGCACCAAAGACGAAAAAATGTGCAAAGGCCTACCAGGTGAGCCTGGGTGACCAGCTGGGCCAATGGGACCTGAGGACGTCAATAAAGAATTGTGGATCGCGACTACTTATTTCATATAATAATAATTGTTGCTGCTCATACGGTGCAGTTATTCGGAGAATGATGTGAGATGTGCAAAGCACCAGGGACATCATCTGGATACTTTAGGATCTGACCTGATAACCCTGGAGGTCCAGCAGGGCCAGGAGGACCAGCACGACCAGGTGGTCCAGGGATACCAATAGAGGAGGAGCCAGCTGGGAAGAAAAGTGAAGGTCGGGCATCCTTAATCTATCGATTTCTAATCTATAACATTTTAAAACACAACTTTCATCATATCTTACCTGCATTGATGATTCTTCCCTGTTCACCCGTTTCCCCTAAAACAGACACATGTTCCATCAGATGTACAGAAAAAAAAACAGAACAAAACACATGACATTTCAGATGCAGAAAGGCCGTTTAAGTTTTACTGTACCTTTAGTGCCAGGTTGTCCTGGATTTCCTGGTATCCCTAAAACACAGTAAAACACAAACATTTGTACTGCTGACAGCATCTAAAGGAAATTATTTGCAGCAATTTGTAGAATAGTTCTTTTTAAACAAAGTGTGCTGATTTAATAGTACCTGGTGGTCCTTGAAATCCAGCTGTGCCTACAGAGGGGGGGTATAATGAACGTGTGTTTTAATATGAGTTTATGACAATGTTAATATAGCCGAGCATCAAATCATGATGGCGATATCAAGCTCGCTTTACCTGGAAGTCCAGCATCTCCTGGAGGCCCAGCAGGTCCTCTGATTCCAGGGGGCCCAGCAGATCCATGGTCCCCTGAAAACCAATGTGAAAATATACGTTTTTGTTTATTCAGTTGTTTATTTGCCAAACTCTGTCAAACTCAACAGCAGCTGCTCTGAGAATGGAGGTGAGTGTGTGTGTGTGTTAAATGCCATGCCTGTATAATATGTTACCTCTTGATCCTTTTTGACCATCAATCCCAGACAAGCCTGTTAACGTAAAAACAAACAAATAAAACAACGTGATCACTATCAAAATGTCCTGCTCTAAAGAATGAGAGATGATTATGTTAATCATCTGAGGCTGGAGGATCCCGGACTCACCCATTGACCCCTTGGATCCTTTTTCTCCGTGTGAACCTTGAAGTCCTGGTAAACCGCCGTCACCTGAGAAAAGAGACAAGTGGATCAACAACCTGCGCCGTACACAATACGTCAATTCAATTGGTTCTAAAGTAGTTCAAGCCACACCTTTCGAACCTCGAGGACCTTCATCACCAGTGTCACCTAAAAAATTAACATTAATAAAGCTACGATTAAAAACATTCTCTAATTCAGCAGTCCTAAAAACAAAAGCTGATGTAGTCCTAACAAACCTTTGGGCCCGTGAGGTCCAACAAGTCCTCTGTCACCTGCACACATACAGAATGACTGTGATTAATGTCATTAAAAGTAAATTAACAAAGCATTTCAGTTTATTTAGCAGCTGAGCAAAGTCCACGGAGCTTACCTTTAGACCCAGGTGCCCCTGTCTCGCCACGGAAACCCTGAGGGCCTGGTTGACCAGACAAAAAATGCATAAATAAATTACATTTAGCAAAGAATTAATCACGTTAAGACGATGGAATGGTTTGTGGAATAACTGTAAAGTTTACCTGGCTGGCCAGAGAGTCCAGATGCACCTATGACAAAAATGTATATTATATTACAACAACACGTGGACACCTAAATACATGTACAACATAAATAATCATGCAAAGAATGCAAACATTTGATATTTTAGCATTTTATTGATGTTAAATTCATTCATGATGGAATCTTAATCCAACATTTGTATTCCGGCAAAAGCAGGAATACAATATAAAAATAGAATGCGTCTTATTTTTTGATTTAAAGATTTGGGAGTTTATTTTTTTATTCTGGTTTGGTTCATGTTTCTACATCAGAGGAGAATCCATGCTTTGTTTTTCACTAACAACAACAACAACAACACGGAGGCCGTATTGGGAATCCGTGCTTCCTCTTGAGGCTGCTTCTCTAGAATCTAGATCATGCATCATGAGGAACATCATCATTATTATTAGAACCACCAACAAACGCAGGAGTTCTGTCACTTTTGGGTAAACTCTGTCACCTTTTGTTCCAAAGCCTGACGGTCCCGTCTCGCCTCTGGGGCCTGGTGGACCCTCGCGACCTCTGATCCCTGGTATTCCATCCACTCCGTGATCACCTGATCAGATATTTTACATTAATCAGGCTCAATTTGACTAAACATTTGTTTTCTAACTGATGGTATAGATACATGTAGTACTTCTGCCATGGATGAAGCCCGGTATCCATGCAGATGCTGCACCGTCCATTAGCATTGATTACAGCTGCAATCAATGCTAATGAATGCACGAATTACTGATGGTGCAAAATGACTCATTGTGTCCCCTGAGAAAATGATGGTGCTTTCTTCAGATATTATTTTAATCTCTGCCTTTTTGTTTTTATTACCATACTTATTAATGAACATTAGTGAACTTTGGCTTTTATTCTCAAATTGCCACCTAAACATGTCTGCTCATTAGCACGGTGGGGGCCCTTTGAATCTCTTCTGTACCTTGACTTCCTCTCTGGCCTTTCTGGCCCTCAAGACCTGCATGTCCTACCGGACCTGGAGGACCTGAGATCACACATCACAGTCAGTAATATTACATCTTCATGTCACATTATATTTCTAAGACTATTTAAAATGCTTAAATGACTCAAGGAAAATGTTCTTCACCTGGAAGTCCAGCGAAACCAGCGTCTCCTGTAAAAATTCAACCCATATTTGTTTATAATGGGAGTACACAGTGGATTACAAACATAAAGAACAACAGAAACCATTAATTCCAGGGCCACATAAATAAACATGATTATATATTAACCTAATAAGGTCTATGTTTACTTAAATTCTTTAATTAAGGAAATAATACAGGAATGTCACCTTTAGTTCCCGGCAGTCCTCGCTCTCCCTGCACCGAGGAAGCTAGAAAACCTGAGGCAGAAAATGCTTGTTCAGTGTGTGTGTGTGTGTGCGTGTAGGTGTGTGTGTGTGTGTGTGTGTGTGTGTGTGTGTGTGCGAGAGAGCAACAGTTGTTTGTGTTTGTGTGCAGTACCTCTGAATGCTTGTGACTGCATTTCATTTCTCAGCATGTGTTGGATCATTATCTGAAGAGAAGCAGCATCCATGTGTCCTCCGCTCGCACTGGTCCCGAAACCAGTGCCACCAGCACTGCCATAGCCAACGCCAGAACTGGAACCAGCACCACCAGAACTTCCGCTGAAACTGGTTCCACTAGCACCGCTGGCACCGCCGCTGTAACTGGTACTAGTACGACTGGAGCTTCCGCTGGAACTGGTTCCGTCAGAGCTGCCGGTACCACCGCTGAAACTGGTACCAGCGCCGCCAGAGCTTCCACTGCCAGCACCACCGGTGAAACTGGTACCAGCGCCGCCAGAGCTTCCACTGCCAGCACCACCGCTAACGCTGGTACCAGCGCCGCCAGAGCTTCCACTGCCAGCACCACCGCTGAAACTGGTACCAGCGCCGCCAGAGCTTCCACTGCCAGCACCACCGCTGAAACTGGTACCAGCGCCGCCAGAGCTTCCACTGCCAGCACCGCCGCTGACACTGGTGCCAGTATGACCAGAACCTCCACTGAAAGCGGTTCCACCAGCACTGCCAGCCCCGCCACTGAAACCGGTACCAACGCCGCCAGAACTCCCACTGCCAGCCCCACCACTGAGACCAGTGCCGGCGGCTCCCACACTGGCCCCACTGGTGCCAGCAGCCCCACCTCCAACGCTGACGTCAACTGCATTGCCACCGTTGGAGCCGCCAGCACCTGCGGCGAGTCCGATTCTTGTGTTGGTGCCCGAGCCTCCGGCTCCGCCCCCGGCCCCGCCTGCCAGGAGGAGCGTGTTGTCGGTGTGGCTGGTACCGCCACCGCCCGAATAGATGTTGACGTTGTTGGAAGAACCCGACAGCCGGCTGGTACGAGCTGCAGCAACCGAGGATTCAGCCTCCAGGGTGGCCACTCGATTCTTCAGTTTTCGCATATCCTCAGCTGAGAAAGTGACATAAAATTTTATTGAGTTTCAGATACAGGAATTAAGACGTGATCTTCATGTCGGTAATCTGAAGATGTTGTCTGTGTTAGAGTTTACAGATCTATCTGTGGGGGTGGTAAGCTCTGATTTAAAGTGAACAGGTGATTTACTGCTTTCATCATTCTTTACTTAACTCCGCCGGCGTTGGTTTGTTTGACTGTTAGTAAAATAACTCAAAAGGTTATGGATCGAGCGTGACAAAATTTTCAGAAATTTTGGGAATGTTGCCAGAAACAGATGATTACATTTCGGTGATGATCCACAAGAGATCCAGGATATTTTCAGTAACATTGCAGTCAATAGAGCTTCAAAGGCTGTTGCTCAATATCTCAGTTGATTATTGACCCATATTTATGGAATTTGACACAGAATGAGCTCACAAAAAAAATACTAAATTTTAACATTGAAAACTCCATTTACGTATTCAAAAACTTGTTAAAAATACACATAAACTCTGGTTTACTTTTACTTTTCATGATTGGTGTATAAAGATACCAAGAACAATTTAGAACCTTTTAATGATGATCAAGATCACCATGTGGAGGGGAAGTAGCTGCTTGGTGGAGGTCTGTGCTCTCTGACTGCTTTTCTAGTCATAGATATGATCATTATTTATCAGCGCTCTGTCAAGTTTGGTTAAGATCAAATTGTTGCATTTGGTTGAGGTCAAATGGTTGTAAAAATGTCTCCCTCTCCTGGCCAGAATGGGGAATTGGTAAAATGTGACAGCTCTTATGTGACTGTAACTGTCCTTAGAAGAGTCACTTTTCCAATTTAAATAAATGTGCATGAATTCACCATTGTAACTGCAAATAATTAACATCATAGAAAAACATTTTTAATGGGCCAGAGGCTTATTTATTCGGTGCTTCCCAAATATTATTATGTGAAACACTGCTGCACATCAGGAGACGCCTGATAGCCATAATAGACCTGCAGATGGCAATCAATAGGAAATAATCTGGAGTAATTGTGAACTTTGAACTAGTGACCTAACGCTGGGGCTGAGCTGACAGGATGCCCACATTTCTGGAATAGCTAAAGCTGAACATAAATCCACTGGAAAAAACAAATGCCTCAGATCAGAAGTGATCTGCAAAATGTTATTTCAGGTTCTCACTATTACGAAAAGCCACAATGAATGCCAGTCCAACTTCATGGCAATGAGTCAGCACCCACACCTCAAGTTTCCAGGGAAAGGAATACCTTTACAGCCGAAGAGCTCTTAGCAGCCTGGTGAAATAATGCTCACTAGCCTGTAAAAGCTGAAGCTCACGTTTTATTGGTTCAAAAACAGGCTCTCCTTAGAGTTTTATTGCAGAGCAGCAGCAGCAGAGTATCTCACAGGACAAAAGGTTTGGTCTTTGGGGAGACATCTTCTCCCCATTAAATGTCAAAATGTCAATGTATGTTGTGCTCCTCAGGGAGAAGCAAGTGATCCGAAGGGCAAAAGGAATTCATCAGAATACTTAGCGGGGTTCTATCCAAAGAACTCCCTTCACAGCTCTCAGGCCTGTGTTATCACGAGAAGCTCAGTGGAACCCACCGAGACTCTGAGTCATTCCTGCCATCAGGATACCAAACAGAACTTTAGTCGTCAATTTAATTGACAGTGCAATAATTCAAATTCCTCTATTCCAACTATGCCAAATATCTTTTCACAGTGATGCTCCTTGCTTTCTTTTAATTGACCTCCATTGCCTTGCTGCTGTTCTAGTCGTATGTGTTCAAACGAAGTGAACGTGAGAATATGTCAACCTCACCCAACGCGATCAGGCCAAAAAGGAGTCCCAACAGGAGCAGCAAGAGGAGGAGAAGACCCAGCAGCCATTTCCACCAGGAGCAGCAGGTGTCGGAGCAGCAGCACAGCCCTCCGCCTCCGAAGATGCCGCTGTCCCGGTGAATCTCTGAAGGCGACGTACAAAAGTGCAATGGTCACTTTATTTAACGGAAAATGTTCATCGTGAAATACGTATGTAAAAAAAAAAAACCTGCACTCCAAAATACCTGCGTAGGTGGCTTTGTCTTTCATCACAACCCCAGATGATCCATCTTTTGAAAGAACACGTCAGCAATTTATTTCAGAATCCAAGCTTCTTTCATGATACAGATGTTTTAATTGACCGCTCACAGTAAGAGTTGCCCGTCTCCGTCTTCAGTGGCATCGTCTCACTGTAGCTGGAAATAAGCTTCTCTTTCATCAAGGAATCTCCCGATAGCGACCCTGTAACAAATAAATTAGTCTAAGGCTGCTATTTTTATTTATTGCATTTAACAAGCAGAGACAAAACAAATGACTTAAAGAAAAGTGACGCAACGTACAGTATCGAAATATAAGGAGTAAAGCCACAAGGTGATGCTGTGATTAGGACTGAATTTGGACGTGGAGATGTCTTTAGGCTGGGGACGTGTGACGCCTGGGCCAGATCGGAGCATGGACATTTATAATTAAATGTTCAAACATAGATTCTGATATACCACGTTTGAGATGTATAAAAATGTTCATGGCTTTGATAAGTTGCCATAAAACTGTGATCCCCCCCTGAGTTAAAGTGAACAGGTGATCTACTGCTTTCATCATTCTTTACTTAACTCTGCCGGCGTTGGTTTCTTTGACTGTTAGTAAAATAACTCAAAAGGTTATGGATCGAGCGTGACGAAATTTTCAGAAAATGCTGGGAATGTTGCCAGAAACAGATGATTACATTTCGGTGATGATCCACAAGAGATCCATGATATTTTCAGTAACATTGCAGTCAATAGAGCAGTCAAAAGCCAGATCCCCCCCCCCCCCCATAAATAATAATAATTCTTTGCATTATAAAAACGGTCTGCCCTAGTCAAATAAGAAAAAGTATATACTTGATTTAATTCGAATTTAATCAGAAAATATAAATAATATATACAATGATTGAAATTATAATAGAACACTAAGATTTTGAAATTCTTTCACCTTGGATCATCATCATCATCTCGTTTGCATTTATTTTATTACAGCACCGACGGCCATTTACATCCTCTAAGTCTAAGTGACACGCGGCAGGATTGCATGGGAAATAGAAAAGCGATGTTGGCTACTGTGCCAAATAAATCTTTACAGTTCCTTGTGATCAATAGAAAATTATAAGATATATAATAGTTATTAAATGAGCGAGTATTTGCGTATTTGACTCGCCTCTTGCTAGGAGACCGCTGCCACTGGTGGTGAACTGCTTCCCACTGGTGGTGAACTGCTTCCCACTGTCTTTAGCTAAAATCAGCGTCTCCGTGTCCTTCTTGACAGAAGCGTTCTCCTTGTCAGAAATCAGGAGCGTATGGTCTCTCTTAAAACCATCATCAGTTTGGGATCTAGTGGCTGGAAAACAAAAGAAAACCCAGTCAGAATTGTGTTGACTGTCATCGACATCCTTTTTAACAGATAGAGGTGATCTTTAACAATTGTGGACTGACTTGCAGAGAAACCAGTGCTGACAACACCACCGCCACCGCTGCTTGACACGTTCTTCTGAACACCGTACCCTGCAAAGACAAATACACATGTGCAGTACAACAAAGAATATTTGGTAGTGTTCCAGCTATTGTAGAAACATTCTGCCGTACCTGCTACGTTAGCATTTATATTGGCGCCGCTGGTGGTGAGGACGCTGCCAGAAGTGGGAGCCAGATTATTCTGAAAGCCGTAAACTGCAAAAAACAGTTTTATTTCTTTTTCAAATAATAATAAAAAAAACATGCTAAATAAATTAACATGCACAAAACACTGTGTTTGATCATTTATGTATATACAGTAATACATCGACATACGAGCATTCTGCGTCTAAGTAATAGACATAATGTGTGTGCATGTGTGCATGTGTGTGTGTCTTTAAAGCAATATTTGTTTTTAGCTTTTATTTGGGTGTTTTTAGACGACCGGAATGAAAAAATAAAAATGTTATTTTGTATGTGAGAAATTGATTTTGCACACGATCGAATTGACTTACGAGTTCGGTCCAGGAACGAATTATACTCGTTTGTCAAGGTATTACTGCACAGCATCTGTATGCAACCATGTCTATATGTGGGGGTATGATATTCCACAACCGGATAAAACCATTCCTTGGCTGCAATCCAAGGTCAAGAACTAGTGAAGGTAATATTGAAGGGTGGTTCGGGCTCACCCGACAGGGATGAGGGTGAGACGAGGCCGACCGGTGAGGCTCCTCCTGACATGTTGTTGGTGCTGGCCTGGTACGTATAGGAGCTGGTGTTCCCAGAAACTGCTGTGATGGAGGGGGAGGGCAGCGTGGAGACCGGCCAGGAGAAGGACGGCAGTATGGTGTCCAGCGTGTCATACTGGCCTGATCTCACACTGCTATCATACTGGCCTGATCTCACACTGGTATCATACTGGCCTGATCTCACACCGGTATCATACTGGCCTGATCTCACACCAGTATCATACTGGCCTGATTTCAGACTGATGCCATATTGCCCTGATTTCAGACCACTATCATAATGGGCTGATTTCACACCAGTATCGAACTGTGCTGATTTCCGACCACTATCATACTGGCTTGATGTGGCCCCAGTATCATAATGGCCTGATTTCACACCAGTATCAAACTGCCCAGATGGCAGACCACTATCGTACATTCCAGATGATTGAATTGTGTGGAAGCCAACTGATCTCGCACCAGAATCAAATGAAGCTGAACCTGTGGAAGGAAAAATAATTCAATGAATATTTGTCAAAAACTAATTGTTAGTCCATTGCAAGATAAAAAATAAGATATTGTCCTCTTTCATATCTGACCCTTTCTTTAATATGTAACTCATACAATAGCAAAATATCAAAGCAGACACCATATATTTTTGATTCATATTTTATAAAACAGTCTTTTAAGACTTTATAAATTCTGCAACAAAGGTGCGGGGGTCGTTGCGATTATTATGCTGGTTTGTTAGCCAACTTTTGACTGCTGGATAAATATCTACAAAGGTGTGGATGCTGTGTATGTGTGGCGTGTGGGCCAGGCAAGCAGGGATTAGGGATTGCTCAGCCTTGGTGAAGATGTGTGCTCTTCTGAGTGCCATTCCATAAACCAGATGCTCAGCTCTGAGTCGACAAGCATGTAATGTAATACATGTGAGGCACAACCTGAGGGCATTTCAAACCTTCTTAGATAAGGCGTCTGTCTATGTATGCACAGAATGTGCAGCATGTGTTCCCCTGGTAAGGATATATACCAGACTGAGAGGCCACAGAGATAGTTTTGGTTTCCACGGCTGCCTTTTTAGGGACAGGCAGGGAGTTGGAGGCATTGGAGGAGCGAGTGGGGCTGACACTGTTGGAGCGTCCCTTCAGCAGCTTCTTCACATCGTCCAGCTCTGTCCCTGCAAAATGACAGAGACGACGGGCATCAAAAGCCATATCTCTGTATAAATAATTCGTGTTTGTGTTAGACTGAAAGTCAGTGAGTGAGTTCACGCCAACTCAAAAGCTTCAGTAAGACTGAGAAACTTCAAATATTGCTTCCACTTCAATGAATATCAGTGTATAATTTTGTATTCTCTATTCAACTACATTTACTGTACAGCTGTGCTGCCATGCAAATATAGGACTGTAAATATAGCAGCAAAATTTATAAATAGATATTTATCATATTTAGTTGCACATCAACAATTCGGCTTTTAGGCTAATTAGCCATTGATTTGACTAGATTTTACTTTTAATAGTTATCGTACTTGAGTTGTCTTCTGTAGTTAGCTGCCTTAAATTTGTGTGTCATAGAATGTAGTGTAGTAGTACAAAATACACTGATGTCAAATGTTATAGTTTAAAAGTAAATAATAATGCAATTATAATTGCTATTAGTGAAATTAATGTAAAGTTTAGGTTATGGCACAAATATATTATTTGCAACATTAACATGCAATACGATAAATATTGATCGTTTACTCACTGTGAGAAAATGATTCACATTCTTAACAGGAAATGCTTTTATTTGGAATTTGTAATTTGAAGGAAAATTGAATTCCGGTTTCTTATCGTAGTTCCGTTTGATCATTTTTAGACTGCTTTACAGTCGAAAAGTGTTCATAAATCATGTTGATATTAAAATATGTTATTCTGTATTTTAACACGCACTACATGAAAATGCAACACGGTTAGTATTCACTCATTATTACAAAGTTAAAGTTGAATGCTTTTATTTTGAAGTTCACAGAAGTGCAAAAATGTCCCATTCAAGGGCTGTGAACCAACGGTAGCACAAAAAAAGGGGGGCAAATATCATGCTGTTTGGTTTCTATTTGTACTTAACAAAAAGTAATTTCTTCTTCCATCACTGCTGAAGCTGTAGAAAACGAAGCAGAGCAACGCAAGTTCAAAGGACACAACGTGAATGAAAGGATAACTGACAGAGACACCAGCCAGCAGGGGGAGCATTGTGTATCTGTAACACTGACTTTCCACTGCTCTGCTCCAAACCGGGAGCTGCAAACAGTGACTCATGTGTGCCATTGTTGCGACCACAAATCTGGCCCTTAACTTCCTCCCTGCATGAATTCGATGCAAACAAACCAGGGATTCTCATTGTTAGAGACTCCGCCTTCTTTTCTTCGTCATTCTTTTGCTGATGCGCTGCATTTCTCCTGTCTGGAGGAGCTGCACATGTGTTACGAATCGAAACATGCACGTGACGGGTTGAGAATGAATAACTCCATTTGAAAGCAGCGTGATTTCTTTTCTTGCTTTCTTTCTCTCTAAAGTGACCCAGGAGTAAATTGTTTTACTACCGATGTGGATTTCTGAATGAACAGATGCTTTGTTTGCTTTATGACAGATTGCATAACCAGCAAAATGGATCAATGTGCCTCTAAGGGCTCTTACATCTGCAGGCCGTGGGAGAGGCACTTTGTAATCTGGCTCTGATCTCACTCTCTGGAAAAAAAAAAAATCACAACACAGAAAGGACAAAGTGAAATGAAAACATTACAATATTCATCGGAGGATAATTCAGACATAATGGTGATGGGAGGCTGGAAAAAATAAACACTAAATATACCTCTGCTTTCGCTCCTTCCTCTTGTGTTGGAGCCTGCAAAGAAAACAAGCAGGACAACGGGGGAGGAAACACACACACACACACACACACACACATGACACATCATGAGGATAAAGCTGTAAAAATATTTTTTAGTCAGGAAATAGACAATCCAGCTGTAAATCACGCTTACAATAGACTCCATAGTCTTTGCGTGAAAATTCTGGAGAGGAATTTGCACTGGAACTTCCTAGAATAAAACAATAACAGCAGAAACGTTAACACCCTCGTGCACAAAGGTTTCTTTTCTTTTTTTCTCAAGCTTCTCTGTCAGGCACGTCCGATGCCAATTTTGAGGATCTGTCTTCACCAACAGGATCTCACCATCGTAACCTGCAGATATGGTCTTCCTTTCTCGGAAAACTGGCGACAAGCCTCCCGCCGAGCCAGCGACCTGCGCTCTCCTGGCACCTCCAGACGAGCTGGACTTGACCTTTGACACTGAGCTCACATGATAGCCGCTGCCACTTCCTCCTCCTCCGCCTCCAGCTCTGCTTCCGTACCCTTCTCCATCAATGTAGCTGCCCCCTCCGTCGCCTCCTCCAGAGGAGTCTCCTCCGAGGTAAACGCCAGAGGAGGAGCTGTAGCTGTTGGTGCTAACGCCCACAGACGCTGGAGAAATGAACGTTATTGTGTTTTCACTCCACCTTTGTGCAGCAATCTTGCATAAAGAGTCAATAAGTGGACAGAATTCAGACTGGGGGGGAGTGTGCTATGGAAGAACTTGTTATAAAGGAGTGGATAAAGGAGTGTTTTCAAAATATTTGTGAGAAGCTTGCGAATAGCCATTTTGATTGTGCACATGGTGACATTTGGATTTACTTTAACTAAAAGACTTCTAGACCTCGATGCAGAGACACACTCCACAGAGTGCCCTTCTGGTTTTATAAAACTAGAAGTTTAACCTTCAATAAAGCATCACATGTTTAATCTGTTCATGCATTATACATAAAACACTTAAATTGTGAAGTTGCCTGGAGCCATGCTGGGTTACGTAACTGTATATATAGGACAAGGATACAACTACTTCCCTTTTGTATAGTAAGAATTAAGTTTGCATGAAATGATACAAGTCAAGTCCAAGTGCCTCAAATGTGCACTGACTATAATGCTTAAGTAATTATACCAGTTATAATCCAACTCTGGCCACGGGGAAATGTAAAATAAGGCCTTTCCGAAACAACTCAAGTAAAAGGCCGCAGGTGACGTGAGATGACACGCTAAACCCAGCATGCAACATTTCAACATACAGCCGAAACGTTCCAGATTTGGACCACAAGTGGAAATTTGCGCTCACATGAAGAGAAGTAGGTCCCACTGCTGTTCTGCGTTAAGACATTCTTCTCCAAGCCCAGCCCTCCAGCACCGCTGGACATAGTCCTGTGATTTGATCCGCTGGTTCCCTCTATAGCAACCATGAAGACACACGGCCAAACACGAAGACGCTGTTACTCATCGGGGACTTCCTTTCAAACTGCTCGGCTATAATTACTGTCAAATTGCATCTAGTTTGCAGACAATAATTAAGGCATGCATTGCGTGGAAGGCGGAGACGCTCACTTGGTGGCAACGATGTCAGGACGGTCGTGGAGGTCACAACTGGCAGTAGATCAGAAGAAGCATCACTTATTACTTTGTGTATACAGAACAGTTCCCATGAATTATCTGAGACGCTATATTATCCAGACTTTTATAGGCTAACCGCAGGTGGGATGTCTCAGCTGGAGTGTTGAGTGACTGGCATGGAGATGACTTTGACTGACAGACGTTGTTGAAGTTAAGACTAATGTGCTGCAATTTAGTGCCTCCTTCATGTACACCTTTTCCGAGCAATAGGTAATGCCTTTATTTTATTCATAGAAGATCTGAAGTCGGCATGCAGCCTGTATAGTTCCAGGAATATTATATAACGGGAAGTCTTTGTCCACAAGGAATGGGATAATATTCCTCAGGAATTCTCCATAAACTGGTGTCAGGTTATCCATCCATCAAGTTAGCATAAGAGACCCCCCCCTCAAAAAATGAACGCCACAGAAGGTCTTTCCTTCCTGTGGCAATAAAAATATACAATGCACCATTGTAAACCTTCTATTGTCACTATTATATTTCTATCATATAGTCCTAGTCTACAGTCCTATTTTCTTATTTCTAAGCCTTGTTGAGTGGAGCACTGTCACTAATAGAATTTCGCTCTGGGATCAATAAAAGTGTTCTGATTCTGATAAACAGCATTTTGTGATGCTGCAAAATGCTGATAAATACCGTAGTAAATATTTCAAATTAACCCAAGGAACAAAGGAACTTCATTGATTTTGCTTCCAGGTATTAACATGAATAAGAACAACATTTAGGTTGCCAAGTTGGTGTTTATCCTCCTCCTATGGGAAATTCAGCTCTTTAGCTCATAAAGAGGGGGGGCTCTTGTGGTTTCTCCAGCACCACAATATTTATTAACAACTTTTAAAAGCATTTGTTAATGGATCACTGCTATTATAAGATTTTTTTTAACAGCTAACCTTGAATGTTAACTTATTATATCTAAAGGTTGCTCTAGAATGGCCCATAACAGAGCGGCTTTGTAAAGTATTTATCAATCATTAATAGAGCTCTCTCTTTCACCAAACAAAAGGAACCAAAATGTATGTATTAAGAATTTAAACAACTCTAGTCCTCCAAGAAAGACATGTAAATACAAATTCGTGTTTATTTAACTCAGAAGAGGTGAGAGTTTAAAAACAAACATGGTGTAGTTGCTATTGAGGGGTATAAGTGGATATAGGTTAAATGAACTGGCTGCAGATTATCAATACTTATAGTCAGCCTCCTCTCACTAAGAAGCGTCTTGGACTCAAGTCCCAGCCTGTTGGATTTTTTTTAATGAATTCAGTCCCAGACAAATTCCATGTCAATTCATCCTGCCTCCTTCCTGCTGTTTTCCTCCTCCCTTTTAGGGGCTTCTCTCCGTTCCAAGTCAAGGCTAACAGACAGAGGTGATATTAATCATTCCATGAGTAAAAAACAAACACTATAAGGTCTTTGAAAAGTCCAATCATCACGAATGTCTTAATTGGGCCTCTTTTTTCTTTTTGTTAACTTTATATACTGTGTCCAAAACACATTATCTTCCGTTTCTCTTTTTTCCTGGAGCTCGTTGGTCTCCATCCTAAAATAGCTTTTAAAAGTGCCGGATGACAAGCGAAGTCAAGAACCCAGCGGACGACAGCAGAGCTGATTGCGTGTTCGTCTCAGTTCGTGTCAGAATCCTAACCAGCCGTTCCTTGACCTTGTAGGCAGGGATGAGCCGTACTTTTATATTCAGCACTGACCACCGGAGAAACAAACCCAAGGGACGACATACAGCCAGAGAGTGACCAGCAGGGATGGAAACCAAACACCAGAGAAGGCATGCCATGGTGTGAGTTATAGTAACCCCCCCCAAGAGAGACAAAGGCATCACACAGGAAAATAACAGCATAAGTATTTACAGAGCTTTAAATGAGAAGGTCATATTTTGTAACCTGTTTTTTTTTTTTTAACAGAATCGGGACATTGCTTTTGTAAAAGTTGTTTTTCATACGAGAATTCAAATGTATTTTCTGATACTGAAGGATAAAATGTGTTTTCGTGTGTGTGTGTGTGTGTGTGCGAGAGAGAGAGAGATTCGTATGAACCAGCCTCTTAAATTGTGGTTTGATGGTGGTATTGATCTAAAACGTGGTAATCTCACCCTTCTCTCCTGACATGCCTCTGGAGACGTCCATCTGCCGCGCTAACTCGTCCATCTCATCTCATCTGGTGAGACGATGATAAAAATGTTGACCTCTGTGCCAACTGTTCTCAAAGGTCTGCTTTTCTCTTGGCTGTTGGTTAAATGTCATTTTAGCAAACATTCGATGGGGAATAACATCAAGCGATAAAAAAAATGACTTTGGGATTGGGCTGCTTGTCGCTGACGCTTATCACATTATTTAAAGATTCTTTGTTCTCGAGACAAACAAATCATGCCTCAAGGTAATATTTACATGTATTTTTCATGACGGGTGTCATTCTGCACTCAGCTCACCTATATGCTGCATCTCAAAACAACTTTCCAGACACATTCGAATCTCACGGGAATGGTCTTTAACAAATGAAAGGATCAGCAAGGCACCATCTGTAACGTTTTATTCCGCCGTAGACTTTCTATTCATTTTTGTGCCTTTGAAGACCAAACTGACAAAAGAACAAATGAGGCCACCGGATCACTGCACAGCTCTGAAAGACCATCCTCTCGCCACACCCGGCCAACCGTGGACATTTAACAGCATGTGCTTCATGTAGCGCACATTCTCATCCAAACAAACATTTAAAAAAATAATTATAATAATTTAACGGTAAACCGATCATCAACATTTTCTCCCCTACAAATAAATAAACCACCATCAACTAAAATAATGTTTCTCAACGTTTCCTATTTTTCTTTGTTTCCTCTCAACAAAGTCTCCAAAGCTCTTCCAGCCTGTGAGCGCTTTGGGCAGCAAACATAAAAGACTGGTGCCACTTGAACTTGGAACTGGCGACAGCTTGTTGCCAGGTCCTGAGGTATATTTAGTGAGATGCAAATAGCGCAGCAAGAAATACACGTAAAACTATCCGAGGATCATCATTACAGACTATAATTATATAGTTATCACCGAATGGACCTAAAAAAAACACACACACAATACTGGATTTTAAAGGCAAATTGCAATAAATGTGCTTTTATGAAAAATAGTGATAACAAACTACAGACAAAAAGCGCAAGACAAGCCCATCACCAAAGTCCCAAAAGTGCAAATGTTAGAGCAGTTTCACCAAAGAAGTGGGAAGAAGCGCCCACACCACCCAGCGGATTAAATTAAATCAAGTCTGCCGGTTATTCCACTGGTTTTAACAATCCCATACCTTCAAACCGAGCTCCAGGGAATCAATTCCCGAGTCCAGTTAGATGGAGCGGCTGTCAGCAGAGGCTGTGGTGCGTTTGCGCACTTTGCGGGAGGCTCATGCGGGCTGTTCTTAAAGTCCTTGCGCGCTTTTGTGTTTTCTCCTTCAACTTTCTCAGGCTAGTCAAAACAGAGATCTTTTTTGGGCACCGGTCCCAGCCGCGCCCGTCAGCGCTGAAAGCTTGGCAAGGCAGGTGTAAGGTTGAATCTCAAGGAACGCACAAAGACAGAGCCTGGGGGGGTGCGGGGGGGGGGGGGGGGGGTGATTAAGTTGTCAGTCACCTCTGCAGGGGCAAAAACCAAAAAGCGCGTAATTCCTTCTCCTCCTTCTCCTGCTGCTTTCACCGATATCCGACACTGGCAGAACTTTTCTCTGTGTGTGTGTGTGGGGGGGGGGGGGTAGACATTTGGGAGGTGGGATTTATTTTCTTTCTGTTTTTTTGTTTTTTTTCATGAACTCTGGGAGTGCAGCCATCTCAGGGTCTGGGCAGCTGGATGCTTCCACATCTGGTGCGCATGTTGCAAAAACGAAGCTGCGTTAAATCTACACGTTTTCCACAGCCGGCGTGCACGAACACTTTTAAAGGTTAAATCTCGCACAGATTTTAAAAAAACAAAAAAAAAGATTATCCGAGTTCAGTTTTTCTCAGCATGTTTGCGCGGCTGCAGAAAGATCCGACTGTTCATTATGGAATTGGCGGATTGTCGCTGTCACGTGACTCCGACGACGCCAGACATGTCTCCACCACATCCACGCCGGCCTCTAACGGGATGATCGTGATTAAGGTTCATTTCTGCAATTTAGTCCAAAGTATAGATGCTTCGTTCCTCCACTGGCAAGCCAGTAAGCACCAGTGTGATCATACTGGTGCTTCACCCACCACGCCCTGTGCAGACATGCACCCTCCCCGCATGACTCACTGTGGAGCATGACTCCAATCTGCTTCAGTGATGGAAAACAAATGGCCCCAAGGACGGTATATAGCGGAGGAGGGAGCTGCTCCACTCACACCCAAGTGCGAGCCGTGTTAATGCCATATCTAGAGTAAGAGGCCGGTTTAAAGTAACAGATTCCAGACTGGTGAGAGAGTCTCTCAGGATCTGGACGGGCTGCACTAATGCCCGTGTTGAGGATAACAGCTTCACATTATTATTATTATTAAGATTATTTTCTTGGAACAGGGGGCCCACAACTTTGAAAAGTGACCAAATTAGGTGAGAAGCAAAAGAAAGGGTGCCGAGTTTATCATACCAAACCATACTTTAACCATACTTTTTTTAAATAAGAGCTCTAAGACCGTCTATGCACACACAATTCACATTTGTTTATGATCTATATATCCATATTTTAATTGACATATGTTCACTTCAACAGATTTCAACAAATGTGCGAACAGAATGTGGTGATAATTCGCCCGTCCAGCCATCCATCCATTTTCACAACCGTCTCATCGACAGCTGCTGATCCACATTGGGCTTTGAAATAATGGAATAACGGTCTGACCTCAAGGGGGAAAGAATAGAAGCACCTTTCTGTCACGTCTTGTCTCCTCCTCCTCCTGTAAACTGAGTTCCTCTGACGTTCTGCGTAACAATTGGAACAGCCTGGGAGGGAAAAAGGGAATCAAAATAGACCAACCTGGATGTAACACATGCATGGAAAACGTCTCAATGCCAGGGAGTTACTCAGGTGTGCGAATACCCACAATTCACACCCCACTGGGGGAAGAAATACCTGAAGCCTCTGTCATTTCAAAAGCATTTTATTATTCTAACGGGCCTTTCAACAGAAGACACTCTGGCAGATCACGGAAGGAACGCAAAGGGACAAGTATAAATAATGGACCTTCTGACAGCGGCATTCCATCAGGCTGCTTCAGCAGCAGTTTGTTTGTACGTGGATGCTGGCCCACTGTCAAGCTGTCAGGACTCGCGAGTAACGGGAGCACTTCACTGGAACCGCGGTCATTATTATTACCGGTAATCTTATTAGTGACGCCTCAGACTTAGCTGCTTTGAAACTGAAATGTGATTTTAAGGCTCCAACATGTCAAATCATGCTCCTGATGTCTGACTTATACGTGGGATTGGGGGAAAATCATTATCTGCACAAGCGGAGACATAAAGCTGTATTTTTTGTGCGGTCAGGGATCCATCCTCCTCGCATTTGAAGAGCGAGCTGATTCTCCTCTGGTGTCTCACATCGCCTCTATATTCCATATACCCATAATACTCGTATTTTATGCAAATGACTTTGGGGCAAACAGAACATCATGTCCACTATTCACACAGAGCAATTATCTTCAGCTGTCAGCTGCACGATTCACCTTTTTAAAATGTTAAATGTTCCTATTCCCGAGGGCGTGTAAAGTCAGACTGATGTTCAAGCCTGGACAGGAGCGTGTTTTTCATCAACACCGTACCTTTCTCCTTGCTGATGCATTCACCGTCTAATGAACCTTTTAATCCTGATGAATCAACTGAAGGACTGACTCACAAAATAACTCTATTTATTAAATACAAAAAGGGTAACCAAGCAACAGCTCTTCAACAATAAAACCAATCACGATGCCACAGAAAAATCACATTTACTGTTTTATTTTATACTTCTTTTATTATTGTCAAGCTGGGGGAACGTGCACATGCGTGCGTGTCTGTGTCTGTGTCTGCGCTCTACCTGCGCTATTTTCGCTGCATAAAGATTATTTTTGGTGGTAATGTTCCGCCGGTTTTTTGGATTAATTAAAATCGCCTTTGAGCGAGTAGTCGAGTTTCGTTTGTTTCCCCAATTTGCGCAGCACCCATTTCCCAGTCTTCGTTAATGTTTGATTCTTTTGTTGTTAAAAGAATTAATAAATAATTTTACAAAACCTATTACGGTACAACTGCGGGCAGCACGATGGCCTCGTTGTGAGCAATGTTGCCTCACAAACAAGAAGGTCACAGGTTTGACTCCGACTTGTGGCACATGGCGCCTTCCTGTTCTAACATGAAGGCGCAAGAGTGCACAAAACAAGGCTTCTCATCCAACATCACCGTCTGACCTCACAAATGCCCATCTGGAAGAATTATCGAAGCATTCCGATTAACACACCTAAACTTTGAAGAAATGTTGGAAGATGGACCGACACCATATAAAATCACTTTTTTTTTTAAAGAATGGCCACTCAAGTTCATATGTGTTTGAAGGCAGGAGAGAAAATACCTTTTGCCAATACAGTGTACATCAATAGTTTAAACAAGTACCGGTACTGTGTGTTCGGCCATAGGATTCAGGATTTTAATATAATTTTTGTCTGATTTGTACTGGATTATGGATATTTATTGACGTGCATCCTGAACAGCTACCACTGACTCTTTCTTTAGGAACAGCACAAACAGGATACACATCCCTGACATTCAGTAATGGTGGTCCTTATTTGGGCTGCTGCTCCTCTCACCCAGACCACACCATAACAGTTTGGTGAGCCAATGAAAGCAGTACACGACATCGTATTGTGTCCTACATATGTTCCATCGTGGTTATTGAGGAAGAGCAGCTCTGTTAATATAATCATTACTTTATGACACAGGAACTGGGAGACCGCGGAGCCAATTTGTGCACAGCCTGAAGCTGGGTGTGACGTCACATCTCTGGTGTTCAACCCTCTCAATTGTCTCCAGCTTTGTGCTTTTGGCTCGACGTCCCTCACTGTGTGGACTATTGAGAAGAGTTCCAGATTGCATCTCCTGAAACCACGGTAAAGCCGACCTGCTGCGCAAACAAGTGGCTGAAATCTGAAGATCGCTATGTGGACATGTTATTTTCTGTGTTTTGATTCAACTCATATATTGAACTACATTGTTATTACATATCTATGCATCCTCACCAAGTGCAAACAATGCAGAACTAGTTAACAGTGTCAAACAATATTACTTATGTGTGTATCATACTTGTTACTTTGCAGGCTGATAGATCTTCCAGCACAGGATGGTTCCTGTGCTCATAGAGTGCACGCCTCTCGTACTGACAGCAAACAGTCCTATTTGGGCCCAGCGATGCCTCCATCGGCCATCTCAGGGCTCACAGAACACAATGCAGGAAAGATCTTGGTAACATCCCTTTGTCACCTTTACATTACATCATCCAGCGAAGTTGTTACCTGACAAACCAACTCTGACCAAATCTGTTTCCCATCTCTACTTCTGTTTGCTCAGGCCAAACTCTGCACCAAAGCCAGACTAACGCCTACTGCCATCTGCTGGAAGAGTCCATCACAAATTCCTATATCAACCCTCTAATTGTGCATCATTATGTTGTTGTGCTTTACTTGGTTTCACACAGAATCAAAGATGCAGACGCTGATCAAATGAAAAAAGCTGCTCAGCACACGCAGTCTACGGGTTATTTCCTGAAAAATATATTCAGTACAGAGCATCCCGTCCTGATTGACTTACCCGACTGGGGTCAAAGGTCACCTGCCACTGAAAAAGCAGAAGAAACGGATGTAAGTTTATTTCTGTTCTCTTTTGGGAGTAAATTGCAACACATAAAAGTGGATTAACGGTTTTGCTTTGGAAATACCAAATAATTTTAATGGTAAAAGAAATGAAAGGAATATATTTTTATTTGTGTGATTAACTCTCTGCAGGCCCGTCCTGGAGCAGAGACCGTGGATGTGATGAAGCAGGATGACATTCTGTCTGCTGCACCTTCACACCCCACCTGGATGCAGAGCAGGCGAGAGGCGGTCAGTGACTAACGTGTTTGTGATTAAGGCATCTAAACACTATTATTCTGTCTCTACACCGTTGGGGCTGGACATTATTTAAAGTGCTCTTTGCACCTTAATTAATATCTCACCTCATCATCAGGAAAATTGACCAATTAGCAAGTAATAAATTGCAATGAACCAGATATGCTTCTGTAAAACACACACACACAAAACCTTTTCTGCTTTATCTAACAAACAATCTAGAGAACAGTTAGAAGTGACAGTTTGTGTCTGAATTGCCAGTTTTGATGCGTCATTGAAAATAACGAGAAATTGGTAGACACAGTCTCAGCCTGTTTTATGCCCCAACATGCTTTCCTGCCTGCCTCATCGGTATGAAATGTCTGTTTGAACCAACATGCATCAGGCTGAGTGATGAAGTGTTGAATTTCTTTTTTTAATACCCTTTGTCTAACAGTTTACCACGTTTGCATAATTACACTTCAATAATCTTTCGACGTTTGTTGACTTTTGGACATTTCATTTCTTTTCGATCTGTATTTTTTGAACAGGTAATTAAAGAAGACAACACGGGTAAGGCAATCCTCAGAAGCATGAATGTGATAAAGCTTAAATTTTATGCTGACATCATGATGCAAGTAATAAAAGTAGAAGTAATAAATAAAAATCTTAATGCGCTCAAATTGCAGGTGAAAAATGAACTTAACGGTGAGATAACAGAAAAACAGATAACAAATAACAGATAACAGAAAAATGTGACCTCTGACTTCTGAGGAAGCTGAAGGACCTCGCCAGAAACAGACGCTGAGGTTTTGAGGATGAGGAACTCTCCTACCTCCACTCGTCTGGAACCCAAATGACATAAAATAACTCGAATATCTTTGCAGATTCCAGATCTGTAAACTCGTGCGACCAATATTGATTAACTCTAGCCCCTTACCTTTGATTTAAAAAGATATAACCAGAGAATTGATGTAAATGTAAGGTCTCTTAAAGAGCTCTATGTTTTTAGGCCCAATTATAATTTGTAAGAATATCAGATTAAACACAAATTATTATGTAATTGGATCTTTGTATTGCGCGTTTAGAAACATTGCTAGTTTTTGCCAATTATAATTTCATGTGGTTTTTGAAAATAAATGATACTATTTGCATGCAATTTGAGTTTCTTTTGCCTATTCTTTTGTTTTGCCATTGTAATTAGGTCATCGGTTCCAATTGATAATGGTGGCAAAGAAACAGGCTTCTCATTCAATTTTCAGCAGAAAAGAAAATGCTGCCAAACTGGTGCAGGAAATGAGTGACCTGATCGTTGTATTTGTTTGTCAGTGCATAAATGTTTGTGATAATTATCTTAACGTAATAATGAAACTCAGGTGCTGTTTTAGGGTCACAACTTTGGACACAGTTACACAAATGGCAAATAATTGTACCCACAATATTCTAGAACAAAAAAAACATTTGTGTAGCGCTGTAGAAGTTCCAGAAACCAGGAAGCTACAATTAAACAACTACACTAACCAAGATCCTCTTCGGCCACATCGTCATCAAATTCTGACCAATGGTTGCCTTTGGAGGGTTTCTCGAACCACAAAAATAAGGAAGGAGAAATCTGACATTGCTACAAGAGTTTTTATATTTTATCTCGTGCGGGATTTATTTATTTATAGTTTTTTTTGCTCACTAACAATTGCTAAACTCTCTGCCGAGTTGCTACGTGTCCGTGTCAAGTGTTTTAGAGCACGTTGCGGAGAAGCTACGTGAACTAACGTTAGCTACGTTAGTTAGCTACGTTAGTTTACTCACCATCAAAAGGCGTGAATTCACCAAACGAAGCTGCGTTTCATCGATGGAGGTCGCTCGTAAGGAATCCAAATCACCGTTGGACTCCAGCCCATTTGAGAATAAAGAGCAACGTGTAAGTTCAGTTTGATGTAGCAGTAGCTGTTTAATGAAAGTGAGCTGCACATTGTATGCTAACAGCTGTTTGTCACTCACAGCGTCACCAGGGGCTGAGCTCCCCTCTGAAGGCCAGGCTAAAGAGATCCAGACGCTCCTTCATCTCACCTTCCTCTGTGGCCAAACGCCTTTGTGTCGAGGAGGAAGAGGATGCTGCAGATAACCCAGATAACCCGAATAACCCAGATGTAGATGCCAACAGAGATGAGCCAGGATCAGAGGATGGATGCGTTTGCGCAGCTGTTCCCGAACCAAAGAGCCGGTCTCCGACAGACTCTGGACACAGACGAGATCGGCTGAGAAAGGAGGTGAAAGAAAAGACGGAGACTCTGCGCAGACTCGAGCTGGTCAAAATGTACAGGAGCAAGGTAGCGGCCGCGTTCTCTGCTCGTAAATGATCAGAATGCAATTTATTTCATTACACTTCAGTGAAAGAAGGCATTTTCTGTGACACTGTCCTTTTCTCTCTCTCTCTCTCTCTCTCTCTCTCTCTCGCTCTCTAGAATGATTTAGCACAACTTCAGACCTTGATTGACAAGTGGCGGAGCTGCGCTCAGGCTGCGCTGTTTGAGCTCCAGTCAGACGTTCCAATAGATGGACAGAAGGCCAGCCTGTCAGAACTCATTGACCTCTTTGGTTTGGATGGTGCCAGCCTACACTTTGATCGCACAGAGGAAGACTTCACGCCCTAATAAATAATCTATGTAACCGATGACATCCATCTGTATACAAAGGTTTTAATAAGCTACTTTTTTTTTTTTTGCTGTTATACTATTTTTCTGTTAACTTAAGAGAAGATGAGATACTTTATTTTCCCGAAATATATTTGTCTTGGATCGACTAACGGTAACGGCTATTAAATGTATAGAATGTCGTGCTTGTTGACCTATTATATAAAACATGCTTACATACAAATCTGCATCCAGTGGTTTGACAAACAGTGAATGTCTTGTTATTCCTGATTACACATTTAATATATTCATAAAAACCTGGAAATGCAGTATTTAAATAGTATTCCATGATGAAGATTGGGATATTTGAGGTCTCTAAACCCGCGCTGCAGTAAAGCATAGCCACTGCAGATGAGGATGTAGACTCGCATAGAACAATTCCAGATTAAGTTTCCAGGTCTCCTCCCCGGCTGTCATTGACGTACTGTACAAGCAGCATTCCCCCTCCTTGCCTTTCCCTGAAAACAAAATATCTCATGAACAAATGTAACAGAAAGTTGATTATTTCTCAAGTTAGATTGTTAAAGAATTGTTAAGTCAAATATCTCAGAAGACTTCTCAGCTCTATTTCAAGTGAGCGAGCGAAGGGAAGTTCTTCATCCTCAGACGGTCGAGTTCTGCCTCGAGGAAAGCCAGTTCCTCCGCCTGGGCTCTGGCAAGGTCCTTCAGCTTCTTGCGCTGAAGCATTTCTTGGTAGCGCTCCTTTTGTTGAGCTGCTTGACTTTCCTCCGAAGCTAAACATCAAACGAGCCACGTTACCATTCTGAGAAGGTTCTGAAACGCGTCGGAGCTGGAATGATATATTTTCATACCCGTTGACTCATGATGGATGTTTCTCATCTCTGCCACGGTCATCTCCATATTGCATAGCTGTCGATCCAGAGCAGCATTTTCATTGGCTTGCTTTGCTGCTTGCATTTTAAGCTGTTCAATCTTTTCAATGCGATGCTGCACATTCCTGAGATGAGTCTAAAAGTAGAAATAAAAATGGTTTCCATAGTCAAGTATAAAAAGCGCCATACAAAGCTGATTGATTTTTTTTTTTTCGTTACCTTTTCCTTGAAAGCTATAGTTTCCTCCAAATTGGAAATTTGCTTGGACACGCAGCTTTGCCGATCGGACTTGTTGAGATACTGGAAAGAAAATAAAAACTTACACATCAAGCATAATCTGGAGCAGTGCCTTTGGACGTTGGGAATATTGTCACACAAGATTAACCTATCATTAAAAAAAAAAAAGTGAGTGATTGTTAAAGAACATCTTTTTTTTGGACAAATTAAACATTTTAGTCTTCATGAGCATAATTTGGACATTTTTCCTTAAATGCCTGCTAAAACGGAAGAGCACGTATTCACTCGATCTGAGTTTGTTGGGTTACTATTGTGACCTGTCACCCCCCTCGATAAAATGCTACGAGGAAGGGATTGTTTGTATTCAAAGTTGTTTCCCTATCAGGGAGCTGAATAAAAGCAGGAATGACACAGGGACGGACCATCCGGTCACATTATTGTGCAGAGTTAGTTCTTACTAACCAGTGTTCAGCGGAATGAAAGGTCCCTGGACAATGTAGACGTAGCGTGTTTACTGCCCTGGTCACGCTCACCTTCTGTTGATCCTCCCCGAGTTTTAACAGTTTGATCTGCCTCTCCTTCTCTTCGAGGTCCTCTATCTGCATATTCATCTTCTTGTGCTCCCACTGCAGCTGGACGATGCCTTTACGGAAATGCTTGTACTTCACCATGGAGGCGATCTGCTTCTCTCCAAGTGTCTGGTTAGACGGATAAGAACGGCGGAAAGACCGTTTGAGAACATTTGTGTAGCGATCTATCAGAGTTATAAGCTGTCCACTTTTCCAGGTTCTGTATGAAAATATTCTGTCTGCTGGTATGGAGTTACCCCGATGGAGCTGTTGAGATCCTCCACCACCTTCCTGTGGAGAAGAACGGAGTCGCTGAAGTCCACAGTCAGGTCCGTGGGGGGCACCTCCACCTGGTCCTGTTTGAGGAGGACCTGGACCATGAGGTTGGTCAGGAAATGGTTCTTCTCCTTATGCAGGCTAGGAGGCAACAGAACAACTGATCATTCTTCCAGAAAGAAACACAAAACTTACACTTAAAATACTTTAAAGGGAAGTAACGATTTACTAATGATAGCTGAAGTGTTGCTTTTACTCTAATTTACACTAATGGTCATACCTCTCAAGTTCATCAGCGATGTTCTGAATGTCCAGCTGAGCTACACGTTCCTCATCTATCCTCCTCTGCTGGAATGCCTTCATCTCAGCAAGAGACAGAGCTTTTAGTTTCAGCTGCAAAAGACATTCGAGCTGTGAGCGGACAAAGATTGGGTGGAGTTCCCGAATCCGTTTCGAACAGTTTGGTTGAACAATAAAAGTGTAAACATTTGTAACAGAAGCCAATCCATGAAGAGAAAAGGGTTCTTCTTAGGAACAAAAAGAAAGCTTGTAAGGGATTATAAAATGTATCTTCTTACCTTAAGTTCACTTTCTACCTTGATTCTGCGGACCTGACAGAACCTCTTCCAGACCGATGGATCCAGTCCTTCTGGCATGTTCTCTGGCGCATCCAGCTCCTCCATGGCCGTCAGCAAGTTGCCGAGTGCATCAGGAGGCAGAGGGCGTTTCGCTCTGAAGCGTAAAAAAGAAGGCCCACTGTTCATCCATAACTTGTAATGAAAGCAAATCGTGCAGCTTTGTACATGCAATAAGAATTCATGATTTAGCCACAATGCATTGTGTTTTATGTTTGTACGTAAACGGTGGCATGAACAAACCTGGGCCTACGCTTGAATAACTTATAAAGGTGATCAACGACATGGTTTGGTGCATCAAAGAACTCCTTCCTGAATTCTTTGTCCATCGTCTAGGAAAACATATCGAAGGTATTATATTCACTTTATGCATCTACAGATAAAATGACCAGAAGTGGACCAGCTGTCGTACTTTGTCCTCAGCTACAGCTCCATCATAGGTGTCATGAAATGACTGAACTTCTTTCTCATGTTCCTTCACCATCGCTACAATTTCAGCCTGTGGAAGAAATATGTCAGCAAGATGAGAAGCTGCGACCTGTAATCTTGAAGCCTGAACAAATGAGCAGCTTCAAAACAAGTCTGGGCGACTGACAGGTTTTACCCTGGAGTCTGGTAATAGAATGTGAATTGGACATTCATGGATTCCTTCAACATAATATTAAATGATGTTTTCCTACTTTGTGAATCACAGCTTTTTCAAGCTTGAGCTTGAGTTCCAGCTCTCTATTTTCAATCTCCTGTTCAATCTGGACTGAATAAATGAGATATGAAATCTTCAGCTCTTCCTGTAAAAGAGATAGAAAAAACAACAACATTAAACAGGAGTTTAAAGTCGACACAAACATAAAATATCTCAATTATTCAAAGGAGAAAGGTTTCTTCAGCTCATGAGAGGCAAATGAGAAAATGTGTGTGTGTGTGTGTGTGTGTGTGTGTGTGTCACCTGTTTCATTGCCATTTCACATTTTAATTTCTTCTCAAACAGCTTTCTTAATTTTTCATCAAATCTTTTGGCCGAGTCTTTGGAGGAGGTCTGAAGAGTTGTCATTTCATTTTCCAGAGACTGCAAACATAGAATGTTGTGCTTAATGTATGTGCTTGAATTGATCAGAAGTGATAACTGACTGAAGTACCTTCTTGAATTTCTCCTTCTCCTCTTTCAGGTCTTTCATTTTGTTTTCATAATCTTTGTATGTCCGTTTCTCCTCCTCACTCCAATCGGT
The DNA here is from genome assembly GCF_040956055.1 of Brachionichthys hirsutus. Lineage (NCBI taxonomy): Eukaryota > Metazoa > Chordata > Actinopteri > Lophiiformes > Brachionichthyidae > Brachionichthys > Brachionichthys hirsutus. The sequence continues at coordinate 9,983,973 of NC_090903.1, read as the reverse complement.
GTCAGGTTTATTCAGTGTAAACTTGGGTGGAGGAATTTCCTGCAGAGTCAAATCATCAGAAATATTAGAAAGAATTTTCCTTGAAATAAAGAATAAGCTGCACTGAGCTGAAACGTTGTGGCGACATCGTGAGAAATGATGACAGGTATGACAAAAGAGTTTTTTTTTATTTTGTATGCTTTTTTTGTGCTTTTTTTCTTTCCCAGTCATTCAAAATGTTTAATGATTTAACATTATTTCAAAATAGCCTCTACATTAATTGAAAAATAGGTTCCCAAATACAATTTTATAGTAAAAACTGTCTACCATTCCAGTACCGGTAATTATGTTTGAAATGGCATATCTGATATCAGCTGATTACAGCATTATTATTATTATTATTATTAGTGCTTTTATAAAAATGTGAATACCACTTTCAAGATGTCTTCTTTCTTTTTTTCAAGCACTCCACACATCATCCTTTTAAGACCTTTTTCTGTGGAGTTATTAACCTGAAATTGACAAACACATCCTCAATATTACAGAAGATAACCTGAAATGATAATATTAGACACATAATATGGATATATTTCATCTTGATAAAGGACTTTTGAATAGAGTATACTGTTACCGTTATCTTTAATAATCACACATGCAGATAAAGAATTTAATTAACTAAATAGCAGCGAATGAGAGATGAATTAAGAACTATTTTGTGGAAGCATACATTTGCAGCTAGAAGTCTCTGCTCCTCAGATTTCTTCCTCTGCTCCTCCTGCTCTTTCTGTTCTGGGCTGAGGTACTTTTCTACTTTAATCTAGGGTTGAGAAAACATGCATATCTTTATTTAGTTCTTAGATAATGGTCATTCCTAATAACTGGTTGACTGTTTTAGAGTCCAGTTACCTCGGAGTCATCCACAGTGAGAAATCTCTCCGGCTGCTCCCAAATGGAGAGGCTGGGCTCCCACAGCTTCTCGTCAATGTCCAGCACCAGCATGATCTCCTTGATGCGTTTGTTCCTCTCCGTCACACGGTTGAGTTCCTGCATCTTCTGCTTGTGCAAGTTATCAAATTCCGCATTAAACGCTGCCTTGATACTACGAATAAGATCCTGCATTCAGAGTTTGAAGAAATGCACAAAAGAAAACATGCGTGATTGTCTCATTCACTTCTTTCAGGAAGTTGTGCTGCTTCTGATCAGGTTCCCACCTGCAGCAGAACTGTCTGGTTGATCTTTTGCTCTGTGGTTTTCAGACTGAACTGGTCGTAGATGTAAGGATTTGAATATCCTAACTCAGCAGAGATACTTCCAGTTAAAGCGTGACTCCCTGCTTCGAGGATTTCCTTCTGCTCTTCCTTTATCTCCCTGGAGGGGCCGGAACTTCTCTTTGGGTCACTCTGAAAGAATTTAAAAGCAGAGAATCGTACTTTGAATGAAGGACATGAAATAAACGTTGTTTATTTTCTCTTTCATGATAAACAAAGAAACAAACAGTCAATGTCATATACTGACATTTGGTGTTGCTTACCATGCAGGCTGCCTTTTCAATCTTCCTGATCTTCTCAACTTGGTGAAGGTTGTCCATCTCCTTCTTTGTTCGCTGTTTCAGAGGGTAGTTCTTCACTTCCTGTTCAGAGTGAAAACCCTGCAGCAGACAGCCAGAAGTGACTTCAAATTCTTGAAATAGATGAAAACATGCGGTGAACGTCTTATTTTGTCAGATGAGGGATTTGTCACATTAGATGTTAGTGCTGCTGCATTACAAAGACTTGACTCTTTGATCTTAGCGTGTCAATGAATCCTCCATGCACAGGTTATTGTTCACGGCCCTAAACATCTCAGAAACAGATGAATGATATAACTATGAAGGACGTCATCCTGGCCTCCAGCTTCACCAGGAAGAATCTGGGAGTAATGTCTGGTCAGTATACATCCTTTAAGTCCCCCCCCAAAAAATGTATCTATGCATTCGTAACTTCCAGGCTCCCTGTTAATTCCCTGTTATCACTTGTTCCAATAATCCTCCGAAGAGTCTCCACTGGCTCCCTGTAAAATCCAGAATAGAATTTAAAATCACATAAACATCCCGTAATTGTCAAGCACCAACAAACCTTCAACAGACGTACTCTGATACAGCATTAGGAGCTCCCATGCAGGGATACTACAATTTGAATGTCATTGAATTATCATTAAGGAATCTGACGCTTCTCAGTGCTTTGCCTCAGCCATCCTACCTTAATAGCCTTGCTTTTGACTATCAGAGAATCCCAGCATTCATTCCTCAGCACATCTCGGAGGTCACGTTTTTCTGCTATCTCACTCTTGATTTCATTTTTCACCTGCAATTTGAGTGCATTAAGATTTTTATTACGTCCATCATGACCTCGGTGCAAAATTAAAGCTTTACCAGGTTCATATTTCCATGGAGACATTACCCGTGTGACCTCCTGCTCCACCATGGCGTCCAGTCTCTTCTGGTGGTCAACATCCACGTTGAACTCCTTTAATTCCAGACGCTCAATTTCTGGGACGTTTTCATTTTCTCGTATCATCTCTAGGATCTGATGACACAGAATACACTGTTCAGTGTGTGTGAACGTTTTAACACTTTTATGTGGCTTCACACTGGGTCATTTTCAAATCAGCATTGTCGTGGGTTGTATCACACATTGTCTTTTTTTAATGTTATTTATTAATGTATTCATTCCCAGCTTTCTAAATATAAGCTTCAATATTTAGCTTCAGTACTTTGGGATAAATGTTTTTAACATTGTTTATTTTGTATTACAGTGATAGTTCTTTTTGAATTTAAAAGCATTTAGCATTTAGGATTTGTTTGAAGTTATGAATATCCCCCCCAAAAAATATAATCCCCACTTACAGTGTCACGTATTTCTTTCAAGGTTTCATTCAGCTCTTGCGTTTCCTCAGAATATTGTTCATTGTCTTCTTTTATTACCTGTTCAATATAGCAATCAATTATGTAGATTATACCATCTTCACAAGAATGATTAACTTATTAATAAAGATGTTATTTGTGAAAAATTGTTAGACATGGTATAAAAACATAAATGTCATCTAACACTTCATCATGACTGATGCTCCGTCACCCCCAACGCTGTAGAGACAGAATAATAGTGTTTAGATGCCTTAATCACAAACACGTTAGTCACTGACCGCCTCTCGCCTGCTCTGCCTCCAGGTGGGGTGTGAAGGTGCAGCAGACAGAATGTCATCCTGCTTCATCACATCCACGGTCTCTGCTCCAGGACGGGTCTGCAGAGAGTTAATCACACAAAGAAAAATATATTCCTTTCATTTCTTTTACCATTAAAATTATTTGGTATTTCCAAAGCAAAACCGTTAATCCACTTTTATGTGTTGCAATTTACTCCCAAAAGAGAACAGAAATAAACTTGCATTCGTTTCTTCTGCTTTTTCAGTGTCAGCAGGCGACCTTTGACCCCAGTCGGGTAAGCCAATCAGGACGGGATTCTCTGTACTGAATATATTTTTCAGGAAATAACCCGTAGACTGCGTATGCTGAGCAGCTTTTTTCATTTGATCAGCATCTGCATCTTTGATTCTGTGTGAAACCAAGTAAAGCACAACAACATAATTATGCACAATTAGAGGGTTGATATAGGAATTTGTTACAGAGGGCTGCTGATGTCCAATAATTTGTTCAATAAGTTTATAAGGATAAAGTTCGTGTTAGAGCTGTCTTACCTGAGACGACTGCACAGGAGAGAACCGTCTTTATAGCCAGTGGTGATGAGTGTCTGACTGTCTGCAGAGAAGGACACGCTCCCCGCTCCACCGTCACGGTGAGAGTTACATCGCAGCTCAATGTAGTTCTCCTGTAAACGCAGCAACAGCATCGAAACACGCACGAGAGACACGGAAAACACGAGCCAAACATTTCAAAGAAAATGTTCCAACACGGAAAAAAACAGTTCCTACCATGGAAGCGGATTCTCGTACGCGGAGTAAGCCATCTCGGCCAACAGAAGCCAGCCACAACTGGTGAGGAGACAAAACGAGAGAGGCGGGGCCCAGAAGATGACCCTTCACTTCCTGCTGCGGTTTCAGCTGGACCGCCTCCTCATCTGAGACGCTGCCTGTGTCCTGCACAGAGAAAGGGAGCAGGGTAACGATTTCATAAGTTAATAAGCAGTTTCAGAACACATATGTCAGACAAACAATAGTCAAACTATAAAACATGAAGACTGGCCTCTGTAATTTCCTATATAGTTGTTTATCCATAATATCAGCTGGAGATAAGGAATAAATGAAATACTAATCAGATGGTGAACCTTAGGAAGCTGAAATGTCTGAAGAGATTTCCGTTTGTTGCAGTAAGCAAAGACTTTACTGACTCCCAGAACGCAGGACTGAAGTGGATCAGGCACCTCGAATCTGGACCCCCGGAGGACACGCACGGACAGTCGACCGTATCGGTCCACGCAGTCTGGACCTGCAGCAGAGACGTGCAATAAATAGATACTAACATGAATAAATCATGGAAACAGTTGTTCAGCTTTAAAAATGTCTCCTACAGAGAGCCTGCTAATGCTTCACATCCACAATTCTCATTAAGACCTCGACTCCTCCCACCAGCTAAAATATCTGGACTCCCCCCCCCCACATACCATATTGATTTGATATCAGCTCTAGAAATCACCTGTCTCTCCGTATCTTATTAGCCCAGTTATCAAGGCTGCATAAACAGTGGAACTAAAATTACTCTTTTAATTGTTTCTGTGACAACATGTTTCAACACATGGAGAAAAATGTTCACTTCGGGGCCATTCATCTGTGATTCTTTCGTTCTTGCAAAGGGTTTTCTTTTAGATCACAAAACTGAAGCATATTGTCAAAAATCTTCATGAATTACTAATGAGATTCCCAAACATTAAAGCAGGAGGATCTGAAGACACCTTGAAGTTCAGTAAAACACAACTTCATTATTTGTTGCTTGTATCTGCAGCTGCAGCAAAAAAGAAGCTGCAGGCCATTATTCTAATTTTAAGAAATTTCCAAAATGACCTCAATCTGATCAAATCATTCAGAGAATAAGAATCTCGTCTATCAGTGACGTACTTCTGAGGTTGGTCTTGGGCAGACAGAACACTGCAAGCAGGCTACCGTCAGGATGTTTCTCCTTCTGCCCGGTGCACAGTGCAAGAACCTTCACTTCCTCATCGTCTCCGATGCACTGAGTGGAAAGCGACAGGATGGGTCCAGGAGCAACTGGAAAAGAAAACCAAAATGACTGAGGGATGATGGGAACTTTCTTCCTTTCTTTTTCTCCCTATCTTTTTATACGTTATCATGAAACTGCCAAAGACATCGTCCTTTTAAGTCAAACTATACAGATTTATTTTGTGTTCAAAGACAACCGTTAATGTTTGCAAATGTAAAGAAAAGCCGTTAGATGCCTCTTCAGTTTCAGAGAATTTAATAAAAGCAGCATTTACCTGTGTATCCAATGCATGAAAACTGGTTCGATGGCTTTGCATCTAACACATAGATACGTGAATCTGACGCAGCAGTCAGAAGGTAACGTCCCTCCTGATCGAATCTGGAGAAGCACAAATGAACAAACAGCCTCAGTGGCGATACTGACCGCTCTACTTGTCCTTCCATGATTGGGTATTTTGTTACAAGAGGAGAACACTCACACAAGTTGATCCACAGACGTGTGATAGAGATGAACCCGGTGCACCAGGCGAGGCTGCTGCTCCTTGTTCAGGTCAACGAAGAGGACATTTCCTGCTGCTGTTCCAACCGCTGCGTATTGTGCAACAGGACAGCAGGCCAGACTCGTCACCTAAACAAAGATCACAAGCGTCAAGTGCACTTATTTTATTCTGATTTCACATGTTCACAGAAGAAGTTATTATTATGACTCTACTTGTATGTTCTGAATGTCCAGATGTTGAGAGTCTGACCTCAGCTTGAAGCAACAGGGAACCGATGGAAGCCCCGTCTGCGGTCCACAGCTGCAGTCCTCCAGAATCCTTCACCGACTGCAACCAGAAAACACAAACATCACATCTCTCCTGAAAGACATTGAACGAACCATACGCTCCAACAGGAGGCGCTCTAATCATTGAGCACACTAATATTTACCACACAAATGTTCTTGTTCGTGGGCAACAAAGTTGCTGCCACAAAGTTGCCCCTGAGGTGATCCAAGACCTTCACGATGTGGTCTGGCTGAGCTGGGTTCAGCGTGTAGATTTGTCCCTAAAGAACAAGACGCTCATCAGGAACTCAAATCTTTTCTCTCAAGCAGCAACTTATTTTTGATGAAATATTGTGTTTATGAGAAACAGAGCGCAGTATTGTCGAGTACTTACCGTATCAGAAGATAAAGCTACCGTTTCATTGTCAGGGGACGCCGTCACTGCTGAGACGGGTCCTTCTAGTCGCCACGTTTGTGCAATATTGATCTGAGCCTTTTCAATTTGTAGACGGTGCGCCACACTCTCCTGTAAAACGCAAGCATTGTAAAGTGCCATGCTGTCCAGCAGATGCTAAACGGTGTGTGTGTGCGTGTGTGTGTGTGTGTGTGTGTGTTTGTACCTCTCCCACTGCAATCAAACCATATTTGTTAAAGGCTAATCCTTGAAAGCTGATCCGTCTGAGTTCAGGGATGGCATCAGCAGCTGAACATAAAGCAAGCAAAGAAAGATGCTAAATGTATTTTGTATCTTGTATAAGGAACAATTGAGAGCATCTCTTCATTACCATTCGTGATTTTCCCTTTCTTTTTTTTATTGTGCCAATGTGTGTTCGTTTACTTGTGGGGTCGAAGGATATGGAGACAGAGAGACTCTCTGTGTCAACGAGAAGTAGGAATCCTTCGGCACAGCCCACAAAGAGCTCTGATGGACTCTTCCAGCAGATGGCAGTAGGCGTTAGTCTGGCTTTGGTGCAGAGTTTGGCCTGAGCAAACAGAAGTAGAGATGGGAAACAGATTTGGTCAGAGTTGGTTTGTCAGGTAACAACTTCGCTGGATGATGTAATGTAAAGGTGACAAAGGGATGTTACCAAGATCTTTCCTGCATTGTGTTCTGTGAGCCCTGAGATGGCCGATGGAGGCATCGCTGGGCCCAAATAGGACTGTTTGCTGTCAGTACGAGAGGCGTGCACTCTATGAGCACAGGAACCATCCTGTGCTGGAAGATCTATCAGCCTGCAAAGTAACAACATAATTACACACATAAGTAATATTGTTTGACACTGTTAACTAGTTCTGCATTGTTTGCACTTGGTGAGGATGCATAGATATGTAATAACAATGTAGTTCAATATATGAGTTGAATCAAAACACAGAAAATAACATGTCCACATAGCGATCTTCAGATTTCAGCCACTTGTTTGCGCAGCAGGTCGGCTTTACCGTGGTTTCAGGAGATGCAATCTGGAACTCTTCTCAATAGTCCACACAGTGAGGGACGTCGAGCCAAAAGCACAAAGCTGGAGACAATTGAGAGGGTTGAACACCAGAGATGTGACGTCACACCCAGCTTCAGGCTGTGCACAAATTGGCTCCGCGGTCTCCCAGTTCCTGTGTCATAAAGTAATGATTATATTAACAGAGCTGCTCTTCCTCAATAACCACGATGGAACATAAGTAGGACACAATAAGATGTCGTGTACTGCTTTCATTGGCTCACCAAACTGTTATGGTGTGGTCTGGGTGAGAGGAGCAGCAGCCCAAATAAGGACCACCATTACTGAATGTCAGGGATGTGTATCCTGTTTGTGCTGTTCCTAAAGAAAGAGTCAGTGGTAGCTGTTCAGGATGCACGTCAATAAATATCCATAATCCAGTACAAATCAGACAAAAACTATATTAAAATCCTGTGCGGAAGTAACTGATTACATTTACTCTCGTTCCTGATCCAATTTGGTGTACATGAACTTTAGTCAAGTATTCTAATTCATGCTTATTAACTACTGTCCTTATTACTGCCAGGACAAATTCACCCCCAGATGGTCTATTTAGAACTAGCAATGTGTGTAAACATTACCTTTTAGTTCATTCTTCAGCTGAAAGTCCGGATAGCTGTACACGAAAATAGATGGGAACATCTTTTGTTCAGAGAAGCCGAAAATACCATCCTTTCCATTGGCCGTGAACGCACCGGCGCCTCTGCCAGGACTGTGAAGCACACGCCGCCATTTACTGTCGAGGTTCAGGAAGCAGACGTGGTTCCCGCATTTATAGCACACTGTTTTACAGTCAACAAACTCCACGTGTTTGTCTGTAAAACCCTGGCTCCACCTGGAGGGAATAGAACAGACAAGCTGTAGTTAGCGCCAGTCTGCGAATAAACAGCGAGCTCAGTGGATATAATGGAGAGAATCATAAAGTAGCGCAACATACCCTGATTCTAAAAATACAATGTCATCCATTTTAAAATAAAGTCATCATTACGGAGGTAAAATAATTTACTTCCGCGAACGCAACAGTAAAAGCATCGCGTTCCCCTAGCAACCAAAAACTGAGAGGAACCCTCCCTTTCATGCAGATTGGCTGACGCTTAATCTGACGTGAACCAGCCGTAAAAAAAAAAAAAAAGAGCAGCACGCACAGGAAGCACGGAAATACGGAAGCCTAGAAGGGACAGTGTTGAGAAAATAGTTGACTGGACTATGTCGTTCGAACGAGATAATAAAGTCGTTCAAACTTGTGAGAAGTTAGGCTACATGCTAAAAACATTACTTTTTCCCTCTTGTGAACACGGTGTGTGAACACACGGTGGCGTTATCTGCTGGCAGCGTGTAGCTGACGGCTGCAAAGTGCCTGTTGTGCGCATGCGCACGACGGCAATAGTCTGAGGCAAAAACAAAATTTTACTGCCTTCCTGTCTTACTTGCACAACGAGTTTTTCCACAAAATTAAAATAATAAAAAAAAAACCGTAAAGACTAAAGCTTTATTTGATTTTGGTTTGCTTTACAATGTATTATGCCTTTTTTAGTAGCTATCATTACTCTATCGCTGTGCCAATATACATTATTATGCTATTGTGTATTGACTCCAGCAACACTTCTAACTTTTCCTAAGCTTTCGTTTGCCGTTCTTTTTTTTTTTTTTTAATAAAGTTTGCGTACGGTGGCCCGTACGGTGGCCCTTTCTTGTTTGCGTAATTTCGATTCTTGTTTGTGTGTTTTCTATTCTTGTTTGCGTGATTTATTATTTGTGTGTGTGTTTTTTCTTGTTTGCGTGATTTCTTATTTGTGTGCGTGTTTTTTTCTTGTTTGCGCGATTCCTTCTTTATTGTGTGCGCTACAATTTGTTGTTGTGTTTTGCACTTCAGGGCCACCGTAGTACGGAAAACAAAAATAAATAGCTGCCAGTCTTTGAGTTAAAGGGCAGTCCTTCCGTCTTCTGCACAGTCTCACCAAGATGTCTGCTGAACGGTGTCACGCCAAAGGTAAGAACATTTAAAGGCTCATCTCTGGTTAACACGAACGTGGTTCAGAATTGCATGGCTTTGCATTAAAGCCTTGTGGGAGATTGAACGGGTGAGCTAATAATATCCAACTAGTAATATCCAACTAGTAATAGCCAACTAGTAATATCCCAATTACATTTCTTAAAGCGACTATATTATCCGAATTTTACGTCAGTGTGCCTCAGCCATTTCAAGTGAATTTTGTTTTTGTGTTTGTTGAAAGATAAAATCTAATTGCTGTCACTTTGTCGAAATGAAACATTTTATGGATCGGGTGGGGGGGGGGTTAAATTACGTTATTTAAATTTTGTGCTGACCTCATTCTGGATCAGATAAAGAAAACATGTTTCATGATGGAGCATATTGGACCCCTTTATGATTGAATTTTCAGCGAGTGAATGGAATTAATATTTTACAATACTTTATTTTTATTTTTTTTTAATCCAGACTGGTATCCGGATCGCTCTCAAAATTTAATGGGATCTAAATTGGAGACCCATGTTCATATCCCCTCCCCCCCCCCCCCCCAATCATGATCCATCCAGTAGTTTTTCTCTAATCCCGCTAAGAGACAGACAGACGGATAAATGCCGTCAAAAACATAACCTCCTTGGTGGAGATGCATGCATACAGTACATGTTCGCTATCAGGCAGGTAACGTATATCAACACGCCATCTCTCTCTCAGGAAGTCCAGCTCCCGGTCCGGTCCCCGAGGACAGCATCAGATTCTACAGCATGAGATTCTGCCCTTTCGCCCATCGGACCTCACTGGTGCTGACTGCCAAAGGGATCACGTAAATACACATTTCATCGATTTTAAACCGCAGCACTGCTAACTCATAAACACTGAATTATACTTTTAATTAAATTACCTTTTAGACATGAAGTCATCAACATCAACTTGAAAGATAAACCTGAGTGGTTCCTTGAGAAGAATCCCCTGGGTCTCGTCCCAACACTGGAGACACCTGCTGGTGAAGTAATATACGAGTCTCCCATCGCCTGTGAATACCTGGATGAGGTTTACCCTCAGAAGAAGCTACTTCCTTCCTCTCCTTTTGGTAAAGCGCAACAGAAGATTATGCTGGAGCAGTTTTCCAAGGTATCCTCTTTTTTTTTTTTTGTCACTTGCATCTGAATGTGGGGCATTTCCTAACTGCTGTTGTAAATGATTAGATCAACCCCACTGTTATCTGCAGATACCTCCATACTTCTTCAAGATCCTTAGGGGAAGAAAGAATTGTGAGGATGTGTCAGGACTGGAAGCAGAACTGAAGGAGAAGTTGTCCAAACTTAATCAAGTATGTTCAAAGGCAGAGCACTTTGTTTAAATCGTGTAACGAATGTTTTATATAATGGTGAAACATTTTATAATAATTTGAAAGGACTTGACTGGCAAAAAGACGAAGTTCTTCAGTGGCGACTCCGTCGGAATGATCGACTACTTGATGTGGCCGTGGTTTGAGAGGCTGGACGTCCTGGAACTGAAAAAGTAAGTCATCACCTCTGATGCATGTATAAATACATTTCATTAAGCATTTCAGAACAAAAAAAATATTAGGAAGGAGAACAAAGATTTGGGGGGATTTTTTTTTTAATGGGTTGTAGAGCATTTAATTTAGACATGGAGAGTCCTATAAAGCTTGTTGAATTTGCTCTTTACCGTGAATTTACTGAAAGACATCTAATGCCGTAGTATCTCATGAGGAAAGTCTATTTTCACATGATTCCCTTTGATCTTTTAGCGTTATCGACTGCACATCTGAGCTGAAGAAGTGGACGGAACGCATGTTTGAGGATCCCACTGTCCAAGCCAAGATGCACAGCGTGGACACCTACAGGGCCTTCTACAAGAGTTATGTCGATGGGAAACCCGACTTCGACTACGGCCTGTAGAGAAATCTACACAACAAACCATCCTAATGTTTTCTTTCACAACTGGTCAGTTATTCTCGGGTCTGTTTGTCACGTCTGACACAGTTGATTTATTTTTCCTTTTAAATGCTTAAATACAGGCATGGAATTCATTATATAATCCATGTGGATTACCTGTTGCTGCTTCTTTGAGAGGCAGCGGGTTACAAAACCTTCTTTTGTCATGCCTTATCCTCTGAATGGGGAAAAATACCCAACAGAAACTGCAATAAAAGCCATACATTCAAACAAGTGTTGCGTTTCAGTGCTTGTGTATCTGGTGCAAACATCCGTAGTCCCACCGAAGGATATTTAAAGCTCTGTCGCCGCTCTAAGCAACGCTATCCAGACACATTCTCCTCTCGGCTACGGCGTGAACCTTCATTCGAAAAACGAGATGTGTACTCCTGCATGAGCGCCGGTGCGTTTCTCAACATCTCACGAAAATGCCCGACTGTTGCCGCGTAAAGCTCCTTGCGCAACACGAGCGGTCGGAACAGATTGATGGGCTCCGCTTTGCGGAACACCTCCGGGACGTCGATGTCTTCTGGTATTTTCCTGTTGCCCACGACAACGTGATCCAGTCTCTTCTCCTGCAGGCTCCTCTGTAAGAAGCCGAGCGCATCTCGAAGCCTGTCCTCCGTGCTCGAGACGCCCCAGGCGGAGGGCCTTTTGCTCAGCAACAGGTGCAACAGAACCGTCTTTAAGTGGTAGCTAGTCAGGCCGCTCTCTCCTGTGAGCCCTCTCTGCTTTCTGTGCAGGAAGGTAATAATTTGAAAGCAGTGCAAATGGCAGGAGTTCTGCGGTAGTCGTTTAGCAAAGTGTTTCAGCAAACTCCTCTCATAGACGGCAAAAGAAAGGGGCCAGTAAGGATCTGGAGAGCTCTCGCAATCTGATGGGAAGTGTGGGACCAAATAAGCCTTCGTATCCTCCAGCTGAACCGCCGGAATGACATTCAGCAAGACGACTTTCCCCGACCGTAGTCGGATCTTCAGCGCGCCAGCGGTATCCAGGTTGCGAAAAGTGACCTCGAAATCGTATTTGTGAGAGATGCGAGCCCAAGCTCTGGTTAGAGAGATCTGGAACCACTTCATGACGCGATCCTTGGCTAAGGAATGCGTGTTCTTGGAACACAACAGCGTTTCGACGGCGCGGTCCGCTTTGAGCGTGTCGCTGCTGCCGTGGAGCAGACACAGCACGTCGTCCGCCAGGTTAGCGGAGCCGCAGAGACAGCGCTCGCCGTTCTCCCCGCTCCGGGTCACCGTCATCCTGCCGCAGCCCTGCATGGTGGGGGGCGTGTCACTGGAAGCGCCGCACCACAGATGGAACTGGAAGCAGTACTGCTCCGGCGGCGAGAACGGCACCAGAAGGTCGCATATCAGCGGCCTGAAGACCTTCGAGGACTCGAACGTGCTCCCAATCCCGACAAAGTCCCCGACTTCCACGTCCGTGTCCCTGTCGCACACGCTCCTTAGCGACTCCAGCAAGTCATCGGCGAAGCCCCCGACGAACTCCCTCACCCTCCAGACTTCGTGGGACGTCGCGCACGCGAACTTGTCACAGAAGTTCCTCAGGACGTCTTTATCTAGCGCCATCGTCCCGGGCGTGACCCATCCACTCTCCGAAAGTACGTCTTCGTCCTCAACTGGACGGGCTTCTGCATCGGCGAGATCCAGCCTGCACATCTCGATGGTGAAGAATATGACGAAAGACACGGCGCTCCACAAGTACCGTCCGTAGGCCTCGTCAGGGGCGGTTTCTTCCTGCTCAGAGTTCTGCCGTGAAAGTTCGTCCTCCAGTTTGGCCTGCTCCATTTGCAGCCGCTCCTCACGCTCCCGCATGCGAGCCATGAGCTCCTGGTCCTGGTCTGGGTGGGTGGCGTTCTCTTGAGGAAAGAGCCTTGGATGGTTCAGTAAAGCAGCAGCCAGCACCACACACACCCGTGCAATGGCCCCCTGCATCTTCTGCTTGTTTCTCAAGGACGCACATTCAAGAGACTGGCGGGCGTTCAGGCGAGCCGCAGCTCAGATCCTGAAATGTGAGCAAAAAGAGTTGATTTAGTCTCAACGCACAGTCTAGTTACCGCCGGCGAGGCGAGGAGCGAGGAGAGGCGAGGTCGTGCAATCGCAGGCGGGTGGGCCGGCGTCCACAAGATAATTTAACAAAGTGCTGGACGGATCTGGATTAAAGTTTCAGGAACTCTTGGGAATGTTACCTGGAACAGAAGATTACATTTTGGTGACGGTTCTGGATTCTGGATCAGTTTGAAATTTTCATTAACATTGCAGTCAATGGAGCTTCAAAATCTGTTCCTCAATATCTCGGTTGATTATTGACCGCTGTTTATGGAATTTGACACAATCATGTAAGGCGGGGGCCTCTATCTCACCACCCAATTTCATCCAGATCAGATCCAGAATGACGTTAGGAAAAAATATTATATTTTAACATTGGAAACTCCATTTACGGATTCAAAAATCTGTTAAAGACACAATCCAGCCTGATTCACTTTTACTTTTCACGGTTGGTGTGTAAAGATACGAAGAACAATTCAGAACCTTTTGATGGATGATCTAATTATGAAGGGAATTAGCTGCTCGCCGGAGATCTGCGCTCTCTGAGTGCTTTTATAGTTATATTTTTGTAAAGATTGTCTCCACCCGAGGAGGGAGGCAAAGGTCGCAGCCTTAACTATAGGAGGAAGGAAGGTCGAGGCCTTCAGGAGAATTTACCCTTCTGTTCCAAGCTATAAATAGACCCTGCATACAGATGTCGGTGAGGATGACAACGCCATGCAGATTCCTTTAATTAATAAACTACAGGAAAGAGTATTGAGAAACCAAATTTCTGTCTGACTCTGAAATGGCAGCGATGTGAGCTCACAGAGGGAAACACCCTGTGACTCAAGAACAGAGATGTTTCCACACCGACAGGGTTCAGCCCATCCGTCCAGAACCAGAACCGGAACCACAGGCCCATTATACAGTCAGCATGGAGAAGGTATTCTTTGCTGCTACTCCCCCCCTATTAAGCCTTCATAGCAACTGCAGGAGTCAACGGAGATGATGTAAAAGACAGGCTTCCAGACAGCCTGGGAATGTAATTAAATAAAAACAATTTAAAGCTGTATTACGAGCAACACGTTGACATTTTATTATTTAAATTCATTTTATTGTTGCCGCTTTGTACTTTTTTTTTTACGCCACCTCATTCCAAAAGGCTGAAAACACATTCGGGTAACTTCAGCAACAAACATTTCTTATTAATATAAAAACATGCTGAATGAATCAGAGTCCATTTAAAACGAGGTTCGCGTCCGTTGCCGTCAAACAAAAGTTACTCGCGTGACGTCACTGGAACGAGCCCGCTCGCCGAACTGACGTAAAGTTGCGTGAAGTTTGTACGCGACAGCAAATTAATATCTAAGATGCTTCCCCCCCCCCCCCCACCACACACACGCACGCACGCACGCACGCACGCACGCACACACACACACACACACACACACACACACACACACACACACACACACACACACACACACACACACACACACACACACACACACACACACACACACACACACACACACACACACACACACACACACACACACTAAAGCTCTTCACTTTGCTGCTTTACGTCCAACCTTGTCCTTACATGTCGTAAAGAACTCGTAACGGAAGTCCTACCTTGACGTTTCACCTCTTCCAGCTCATCATGAAGACAAAATGAAGTGTTTGCATCAAAGCGACGCAGATAATTCGCTTCTGCGTTTCCTCATCCTGAGCGCCTCCATTACAAAACCCGCCGCCCTGTTTCCCTCTGCGAGCAGGGCCGCGTCTAGACATAAAGCCACACGGGGGCACAGACACCCCCCCCTATGGTAGCTGATTTACTTTTTATCATAAGAACTCTTTTTTCAGCTTTTGTAACCGACTTCTAGTGAAATGATTTGTTTAAGAAAAACAAAATACATAGACTTAAAATAAGACGACATATTTAATGAAATGTTCACGAACTCCTTTGAAAACAGCAGAGTCACTGTTTTACTTCTCATAAGAAAGCTTCCAAGAAGACTGCATTCCTTTTCAGTTCTTTAACCTGGAGGTTATATTTACACTATTTACAGTTTACAGCCTGCACTTCTAGTTTGACAACTTCCTCTTCTTTGCAGCAAGTTCTGACAACTCCTGCACTGCCTTCCTCTTTAGTTCTTTGTGGTGTGGTTGCCCTGAATTCAAAATTATTTGGTTTTCCTGTTCTCAAAAAAAAAAATTGTTGCAAAATTGAGTTGACACAAGATCATTTTCAATGACAACAATAAAAGGTACTAATAAAGTACCTAACCGGTGACACTTTATAAACAGATTTAGACAATTCACAGAATTGCCCAAATTCAATTCAAACTGAAGACTGTGTTCTCCTGGCGTCTGCTTGGGTTCTCTCCGTGTTCTTTGGCCTCATCCTACCACCAAAAACATGCATCTTAGGTGAATTGATCACTCCAAATCTGTAGTGTGAATGGTTGTCTGTTGTGGGGCCTTAAGATGAGCTGCATGGCGTCTCATCCAGGGTGTAGCAAGCCTCTTGCCCATAGTCAGCTGAGATAGGCTCCAGCATAACACCTGGCCCGTGAGATAAGTGGCTCAAGACGTGATTATGGTCGTCTCGTCTTCAAGAAAATGAACGAATGAATTTAAATCAGCCGAAATCCGCTGATCGGTGGAAAATTGCCATCTATGAGTATGAAAATGAATTTCATGAGCTAAAACATCTCAAGTAATGATCTGGCAGCAGGGTTTTTTGTAATCCTAAATTCTGTAAAAAAAAAAACAACAAAAACCCGGGTGGATGCCGTATTATCCACATCATTCCTTTTATTTGTAATAATGGCAAGAGTTAGAAGTGGAGTCATTTCATCGTATTGCAAACACACAGATTCTAATCAGGCAAGAAAGAATATGAAACAGGTGGAATGTGAATCAGCAGTAAACAAACACGGGCCTTTAGGTGCGTCTGTGGAACGTTTACGGTTGCAGACGACACGCCTTTCAATGAAAATACAAGCATGGGAAAGCACAACTGCGTTCAGTTTACAGCCCTGTAGTTCTGTGCAGAATGCTTTCAAGGAGCTCGTGTTGAGTGAGTTACTGCAGCCAAGCCTTTATCCCATTGTTACGGAAAATGAGGATACGCATCATTCTGGTTTATAGATTATAAATAGCTGATAGTTTTACAGCAGCAATAAATAGACCAGTGCCGATTTCACAATAAAGTTTCATTAATCTCACATTCATTGAGGTTGACTGGACAATGTAATATATTGCTAAAAGGCTAATACTTTATCTCCACACGCATATCCTTACAAATATATCAAGACAACATTATTCATCATTGTAACATCATTGTAGCTCCGACTAGATATAACACTTAAATTTTAAAACAGTGATTTAATCTTTATATGTAAACATGTCAATTTGTTCTGCATGGCAAATATTCTTTTCTTTTTTTTTAAGTGCTCACAATAGGCATATTCAAGCAGGACAATTTCATCTATCTGCCACGGGACAGTATATCTCTCACTTTCTCAGCTTTGCTCTTTTTGCCACTATTATGTAGGATCTCAATCAAGATCTTCCCCGACTCTCTGCCCTTATTCTCAGCCCAGAACCTCAGCAGTTGAAGGGTCTGTTCCTGACTGTCACCAGGGTTGTTCAGTTTAAAGGAATCAATAGTTGCAATTTCTATCTTGCTACGCATCGCTACATCCTGCATATCTTTCCATCCAATAATATCTGCAATATCAGGCAGGTACGGCTGGAGATCCACATCTGAAAGCAACGTGGAAGAAAAGGGAAACCCGGTTATTAATACAAAAAGTTAAAACCCAACTTTATTTTGGTCACATCAGGTAGAAAAACAATTACAAAACCCCTGACAAAATTCTCATTAAAATAAATGTTTTATGCATGGTTTTATTTGTTTATGATTTTTGTTACCTACCATAGAGTTTAAATTTCAAAATTAGAAAGAATAAGTAAAATATTTAAAATCTCCACAATATCAAAAGACATTCACAAGGAAGATGTGTGAATAAAGATTTTTGGAAACAATAGAAACAATTGGTTGCAAAACAATTGTACGTTGTTGTTGTTGGTTTTTTTTTTAAAGCTTTTGAGTTATGCTCTGGAAGAAAAGAAAAGGACAGACAGATGGAGTCCTCTCCTCACTTCATTTATTTGTGGTGAGTGGATAAAGTATCTGACAAATGATCTACTTCAACTGACAAGGTAAAATATAGGAGAAAAGACATTCCTAATATGGCATTTCTTAAAATGTTCTCTTACCTCTAAGAGCCTGCATCTCCTGAAAAAGAGAGGCAGAATGAATTGAAACTGAGCTGTGATAAAACTGCTCACACAAGCTTTACATGTCACAACAACGGCACAATGTAAACACACCAACCAGGACAACAATGGCTTTTGGACAACTAACCTTTACATCCTACAGAATAGGGTAGCTTTTGTCAACATTAGGGAAAAGACAGAAAATTATTTAAGGCAATAGCACAAAGGCTAAACATCTCGGAGCAGGTCAGAGGATAACAAACAGAAGAAAAAGAGAATAACTCACCAAAGCATTTCCATTTCGGATAGACTCTAGGTCTAGAGTCTGACATCTCTGCCCTTATCAAATGAAGGATTCGGAAACAAGACAACATAATAATAATAATTAAAAATGTATGGGATACAGATTTCAATTGAACGAAATTGAATTGGGCTCCTGTGCCCTCTGCTGGACACATGTAGGTGTAACGAGCTCGCAATACTCACTTTTCTTCCAAAGATACACAGCAGCTCCCAGAAGAGTAAGAGCAGCGAGTCCAACCAAACCGACAATTATGCCGACTATTGTTCCGGTGTGATTGTCTGTGAAACACGTAGATATGAATTTTTTACATCCTAAATGCCCCTCAAAAAAGCACAAAAACAAATTGATGGCACTTGTTTTTTTAATCTAATCATGAATTGATTGAAATACAATCCCTCTAATCTAAACCATACCTTCTCTTGCTTCATTGCAGACCGTGTTGTCGTTAGCGGTACAGGCTACTTTGATGCCCTCGGCACCACACCTTGAGAATAATTATAACAGCATTAATTAACATCTTCATAATTAGGTTTTTGTCATGCTGGTAATCGAAGAGGATAAATCAGTTCAATGCTAATTGTTTTTTGGCAGATATTTGGAGAACTGACCTCTCACAAGGGTGGCAGAGTCGACAGATTCCCGTGTTGCTGGTGCAATAGTGGTCCTTTATGCATCTACACTTTCTGTCCCTGGCTGGGGTACAGGGTTCGTCCTCCTCTAGATTATCTGAATAGATATTAGCATCAAACAGAAGATATTGCAGGGATGAACACATTTATTTTGTTTTTGGAAATTTTTCGGGAAATTTTGGAAATGTGTCCTTCTGACTATGTGGATTTGATTGGGATTAGAGCTGCAGCTCATAATTATTTGGATTATCAAATAATCTGTCCACCTTTTTTGACAAACAACTTGATGGTCTTGTTGAGAAAATGTCAGAAAGTATAAAAGCAACTCGTATTTTTTCCCAGAGTGCACCATGACAGTTTAAAATGTATATTTCTTACCAACCAATTACCAGATAATGTCTGACTATGCAAAAGCAAGAAAAGTGTGACTCCAACTGAATCAAAGTATTGGGTGACATATTTACTCACAAATTACTACATTTCAATACTCCACTAAGTCTGCCATCACTAATTACAGTGAAAATGAGGCTGTGACGACACTTCAGTCAAGCATGCATGTAAATTTCGATTGTATTGTTACAGGTTTATAAACCCGTACTGTTATAATTTAATATGAAGGGCATGCAATGTCAGCTGGTCACATTGGATTATTGCGTTGTGTACAATGTTCTTATTAATTAAATCTTGTCTTGTTTTGTTTCAGGCTTTACTGAAATTAAAATACAACATGGACCCAGCGCGTCGATACCGTTTGGATGTGCGCAGGACGTGCAGCGATCACATGACCTCTGGTCGTTGGGGTGACTGCTAAACTGCTCGGATGGGCATTTCTCGCATTGTCTGTCCTGTGGAATTGTAGTGCAGTGACGCTCCAGGTACAGACCTGCAAGCATGTGAACCAGAAATGTTTTTAATGATCTGACGTCATGCACACCTACTGCTTACATGGAGTACTGCATAATTAACCACAGCCAGTGCTGGTGCTTGACTAACGGATGCACACGCACAGATAACATTACATTATTACACTTTATATTATTCTGTTTTCTCTTTACTTAAAACACACTTTGTAATATTAAAATATTTATTAATAAAGTCTAAACTGGATTTACAATGTTTGTTTGTCACTAATTTAAATACAAAAAAAAAACATTCGGGTTTTTGAGGACTTCAACCTCCACCTTCAATAAAGCCTGTTTCGATGCTTCCTCAATAAATAAACATAAATCATATTTAATTTAAATTCACACTGACCGGAAGCACACAGACAACATTCCCTCCCGTCGTGCGTGTAATTCCCATCTACACACTGGAATGAGGAAGAGGAGGAGACGGCCCTATGTATGAGAGAAGAGTAGAGAGAGAAACGAAAGCGAAAGTGTGTTTTTACTTTGCGTTTAAATGCTTGAATATATAACTGTGTACTTATAAACAGCCGGAAGTTAATACATATGAATGTTAATTCATTTATGGGTGGAGTCAACAAGTTTGAATTCGTGTCCTCTAAACCCACCCCAAACCACAACGAGTAGTTTTATGTAATATATAAAATGATACTTAACATTCTACACACACCCTTACCTGCGATATCAAAGTATAAACTAAGCGTTAACCAAAATAAGGGGCTTAGAAACACTACGGCAAGCCCGTGGGCTCAGTACCAGTAACAAGGCGCTCCTTAAACCACCGCAAAGCGCGTTCCGTTTGGGTTCACAATACCTGCCGTCCTTTAAACTCACTTACGCAGACAAAAGCAGGGCGCAGGACACGATTACTTTGAGAATCCACGCAGCTGAAACGTCCGAATCCGTCATCGGGTCTTTTGCGAGGCTTTCTCCAGGGCTGCACGCCCGTCTGCGCGTCCGTCTGCGCAGGCGGGTCTTCAATGTTGGGAATTCCCCCAACAACAAAACAACAAACTGTCAGAGCATCATGGCAGAGGACCTGCTGGGAGCAAATACCCCCCCCCCCCCCTAAAGCTAAAAATAAATAAATGAGACGCGTTACATTTGTTTCTCGGAGCTGGGGAAATAAAAGTTGTTTTATTGATACAGAAGTAATATACTTGTTAGAAAAATCACATAGAAACACACAAAATATATTTCCTTTATTCAATTTGATCATTAATAATGGCTTGCTGTTGCCTGCTGTCATGCATGCGTGACCCACATGGCGCCAGTAGGGGGCGGTGTTGCTCTTGCTTGGGGAAATATCTGCTCTGAATAGGGAGAGGTTTCCTCCTGTCGTAATTGATAACATTGCTTATTTTTTGATTGAAACGGATATGTGCACTCCAAAACCACAATATAAAGAAAAACAAATATTCATCACAACAAAGTTTTAGCTTCCCTGACCGAATATTAAATCATGATCATAATTGAATTGTTTTTGCGGCATTGATTCCTTATGGATAACCGATCTAAGATGATTTGTGAAGTCTAAGTCCCTAACGTTCTGACCATTTACTGACTCACGTTTGTCTTTTTTTTCTGTTGATTTAAATGAAATTAGCCAGAAAACAATGAGGAAAATGTGGAGAATAATGAAGCACTGCACATCTGGATAGATGCTCAACAGATGCCGATGTAGAATTAAAAAAATATTTAAAATGTTGCTGTAGAGTACATTAATGAATTCTAATTTGCCAGATAGGTGACTTCAACAACAACAACAAAAAGCTTTCTGTCTTTTATTGTTAACAGATGAAAGCTTCACCCTCACCCCGCACCCATAAAACAAAACTTGTTTGATCTTAGCCGAGTGTAGTAAAATGTATTTATAAAAATTTATCTTTGAACAAAAGTGAGGAAAAAAAAGTATTTGGCTTGAGAATTGACAATTCAGCCTGAAGGAGAACACTTGTGGGATTTGGATCTTTTTTGCACATGCACCAAATCTCATCCCTTTGTCATCCCACTGAGTAACGAAGTCAGATTTGTACCAGTGCACTGCCTGTTTATTTGACCCACTTAGAGAGTAAAATGAGCACACAAACACACAAATCATGAATGAATGCAATGACAATGTGTCTCGGTCTGTCCACCGCTTTGATCCAGAGTAAAATCATGAAAGGCTTGCCAGTGACGTTTGTTCACAGATCTTCGGTCCCCAGAGGATGACAGCATATGAATTAGGCCTTCATTCTTTTCTGACTTTTGTTGTGGCGCCACCATGAAGTTGACATTTGTGCGTTTACGTGAAACGTTCCCACATCTGTTAGACAGATTGCCGTGACACATTCATTTCTCCCTCGGGATGAGTAATCTCTGCGGTTATCCCATAACCAAGTGTGCTATCATCTGGTCAAATCCTTTCTTCTGAATCTCTGAGCACATTTCCCATCCTCTTTTGTGTGTGTGTGTTGTTTTGTGTTAATTCGAGAATGACATGTCAAGACGTTATACACAAAGATGATGAATATATTTTTATAAAATAAATACACAGGCAAACGTGAAACCTGCTAAATTCAGGGCAAAAAAAAAGTCTGTTTTTTTTTTTTTTTCATCTTTTTCACACTGACATTTCAAAATCAACAAAAACAGCACAACTCTTTATGAGATAAGAAAATATGTATTTTTAAAACATATGAGTGCAACTATTGTGATTTGGACAACCATAGATTTCAAGGATGGGAAATTAAAGCTCACGTCCCAATCCTGAATAAATATGTCGATCGGTTTGCTACGATCTTCTTGGCACATGCACTTGATCTGTAGGGAAATAGGCTAATGCTGTATGTGCTCATATTATATTAACACTTTACCATTAGGCCGCACTGAGAGTTCTATACCCTCCTCCATTCTTTTGTACTGCAATAAACCCCAATATCTGAAAACCTGCTACCAGAGAAGCGTAAAGCGTTTCACGCATTTCATCTGCATGGAGAGACACCCCACGGCGAGTCGCGTTCCCGTTTCCATCGCCCCTGCATCACAAGCAGAATGCAGCGACGTTAATAGCTCCGCTGAGATGGAGGAGAGGGAAAATGAAATGGAATGAAACAATGTTTTTGTTGTTGGGAGGAGGAGGCTGCTGGAAGGGAGCACATTGCAGACCTTCCCCAGGGAGGGACACAGAAGAGGAGAGATGAGTCGGAGAAGAGAAAGGCAGCATCTCTTGTGTTCGGGTAAAAGCAGCGCCAGAAGCAGAGGCGGTGTCAGCGGTGGCATCAATGGAGCTGAAGTTCAATAACGTTGCACGACACTGTAGTGTGTTTCATAGATTCCAGTAGCTGCAGACACAATATACACTCATTTAGGAAAATAAGAACAATAGAGTGAAAGCAAAGTTAAAAACAGCAGGAACTGCGTAGCAGTCGTTTAAAATGTCTTCACAGAGTGGCTATATTGTTGTGACTTTGACATTTAAACGTAGCAATGATGACATTTATTCTCAATTTGAAGAGAATTACTCAAAATATTCACTATTAAGGGAGCCAGTCTGTCAAGGTTTGTTTTTTTTATGTTGGAACCATAGTCGCTGAAATAACTTCGACCGGGACGTATTTATTCAGGATATCTTGAACGTATTGGAGAGGAAATAACTAATAACGGGTGACATCATCTGACGCTAGCTGCTTTTCTGCATTGTAACCGGAGCAGCAGAAACGGCCTGTTGCTTCTTCTCACACTGAACAGGAAGAGAGTCATGCTGCTCTTCAACTACAGGAAATAACCTCTGTGCCGATGACGCAGGTCTCGGGGGGGGGGGGGGGGGGGAATGCTCAGCAGCAAGTTTGGTATTATTATTTTTTAGTTCTGCTGCATATTGTACAACCTGCAAAAGCATGAGCAGCGGGATTGTACTTTTTGCCATACGCTAACGTTAAGGATCACGTTCAACTCCAAATCATCAAAAACAAAATTGTACCGTATTTGATCTTTCCGAGCAAAAGTTACAGGCATCCACACATGATGTACTAATGCACAGCCTGTAGCTGCAGCTAGGCTAGACAGTAGGCCTGTGAGATCCGCCCCCCCCCCAAAAAAACCCAGTTCCTATTGTCGGCTTAGTTTAAGACCAGCATGTCAGTGGGCAAAAGGGGGCAGGGGGGGGGGGGGGGGGGCGGGTAGTAATCTCACATCTAGGGGGGATTTGGCTGAGATAAGCAATTTACTATCTGGAAGTAGAGACAATGGAGAAACGTGTCAAATTGGCTGTTCTGTTTCACTTCGGCAAGGCAAGAAAAACAGCGGCTGAATACCCATTAAAGGGAGGAGTATTGAGACTATTGGTATTGGAATCATCCAAACAGAGCAGAAGCAGCAGGAGTAGGCTGGTTCATCCCCTCCAGACCTCACCTGTCCTCTCACCTGAGAGTCAAACCACCAATCCCAGTCCTTCGTCTGCACCATAGCCAGAAGGGACATGAGACACACATCACCAAAGCGCAATAGGGCAGGAATAGGAGCAAAAATAACACAAACAGGAGGAAGCAATTACCTAAAACAGCTGGCTCCTTCGAAAGGTGCGCCTCCAAACCTCCTTTTTACGCCTGACCTTCTCACCCATGCCTGGAATCCGAAGATCATTTCCACCCCCTTGATTCTCTGTGTTACGAGTCTCTATAATCATATTTATTCATCATTTTAGAGAGAGAGGTATGTAGACCGCTTATGTAAACGGAACTATAAAAATATATTCCCAGCATTACACCATTGGGGCTAACTGGTTCACCTGAATTATTCATATCGATGTTCATAATAACTACTCCTAAAAGACACAAAGCAATAATTTTTGCTAAGCAACTGAAATCTCTGTGTTGCAGGCCTAAAGGAGAAGCTGCTGCAGCGTCTCCAACACTGTCAGCACTTTTCCCCATGTGATCGTAAAGACTCGTGACTCATTTTGGCCTCAGATTGCTTAGAACGGTGCCAAGGAAGTTTCCTCTGCAGGTTGGCTCGGCTCGGGCGAGGCGCTCAGAGGTCTGGAGGCAACTCAACAGTCTTTTCCACCGAGAGGAGCCAGCTGGATCGATTAAATAATTACAGCGTCTCCTGGGGGCCTGGAGCCGAGGCGTCGCTGACAGCATCGGCATAATATTCTAAAAGCCATTATTGGATTTTTTTTTAAATAATAATCACATAATCGGAATCGACTATGATTACTTTCTCAAGAGAAAAGTATTCAAATTTGATGAGTGACCCATGACAACCCCAGCGGATTGGTTTGCACCGCCCTCCATATCACACTGCGAGGTAATTTGCTGAATTAAAAAGTGATTGACAGCTGCTCCCAACCAAGCATTTTGGCAAGAATAGTTTTTTTGTTGAGAGAGGATAGCGTCCCTTCTTTAAAGGGTCATTTGAAATGATTGGCAATGACCCCGCCCAAGGTGTAGGTCTGCAGCCCCCCCCCCCCCAGTGGCTCAGCCTACGCATTTGTAATTGACTTGCAATGTTGCTTCGTTAATTTGTGTTGCATTACAATGAAGCGATTGTATTTGTCACTTTACAAAATTAATATCAATCCGTATTGATTACAGCAGTAATCCCCCCCCCCCCCCCTCCTCCTCCTCTTGGAGTCTGTGGAGGAGGTTCCAACCCTACAGTTTTCTATGTGATTTAGGTCTGGCCTCAGCGTGGCCGGCTCATTTCTGTGATGGAATCTCGTCCAGAAACTAAACACCGTGCCTAAGATGATTTTTTTTTTTTTTGCTCTGGCATCTATAGGTCGCCTCTGGATTTCATCTCGTCTCTGCTGCTGCATAGATGGCTGATTTGAAGCTGTTTGTGAGCTGGATCCTGCTGGATATGTCAATCCTGGTTCTGGATTGTTCCGTCTGGTCGACTGTCCAAACTTTTTACGCACAGCAATGAAGTGCTGAAGTGATTCCGTTGGCTATGTAGGAACTTTTCAATTATTACAAATTGAATTTAAGCTCATTCTGTGAGTAAGTTTAATGTTTGTTTGTTTTTTGCATACGTAAGAAACAAGAATAGACACACCCTAACTTTATTACTTGAATTAAATACACCTGTGGCAGATGATCGTCTTTGTTTCATGCTTGTTCAACTCGTTTTTCCAGCTTTGGCAGGTCACCAGGTCCACGTGCATGTTTGATAATAAAACGCTTACATTTCGGTGGATTCTCAACAAATATCTAACCCAACAAATTTCACTTTTTCAAAAAAAAAAAAAAAAAGAAGCAAACAGGCAAACCAAACCCACTAATGAAACCTCTTTTCTGAATACACATCTTACAAGAAACTTCTCCCATTCACCCACGCAGAAAATACACATAAATGTGTTATGTAACGCACACGCACACACACGCACACACACGCACACACACGCACACACACACACACACACGTGTACCACTGACACTCATGGCCGTACAAAGCTTTCACCTCCCACTCACTAGCCTGGAAAATATTAACCTTTTCGTCTCATGTTACCTTCTCGCCTAACTTTGCGCATCGCCTTCACATGCCTGCAGACACATGTCACATCAGGAACTGTCGTACGTACACACAGATTCATGCACACCGACAACACAGTCGCTCAAGCGGCTCCACACATCTCAGGGGAACGTGAGAGAATTCAGGGAGTGGAGCCTTCGTTCGGTCAAAGAGGACCAATCTGCAGGAAATGACAATCATTGACCCTCCCTTGTGGCCGAATGTATAATCTGAGTCTGAAATCAGTTGGAGGAAGAGAGAAAACAGGGAAAGTTAGCCGAAGAGTGAAATGTATCGGTGTCTATAAATAGAGGGCCGACGTTTGAAATGATTCTGAAAGGCGTGCAAGTCATTTATTATTCAGCTGAAACGGCTGCCTTTTTATCACAGCAGAAAGGAGTGAAAGTAGCCTGAATTCATTTAGATTCATTTCCTGCAGCAATAGCACATTTAAATCTAGCGACCTGCTTCACTGTGCATTTAGTCTTGCTAGTAAATATACTCTCATTTAATAAGTCACAGGTTTTAGAGCGGTAAGAATTTTTTGAAAGAACACAACCGAGACTCTGCTGCAGCGGATAAAGGAACAAAATGAGCCTTAAACTGATCAACTACAGGATTATAAAATATTCCTGTTCCCTGTAATATGAATCACTTGCGCAAATACATAACCAATCAGATCAGCACCTAAACGCCATGGAGCTCGCTGCACTCCACCCTCAGATGAGGGGTGGGGTGGGGTGTGGGGGGGGGGGGGTTAAAAGTACCATGCAAATACTGCAAAAACCTTTATCTAAGATATATTTAGTACAACCAGCAGAGACTATGAAAGACTGCAGCATTAACCAAAACAAACACTACGTTGTGAGCTCGAAGAAGAGAAGAAGCGTTTTGCACGGGCCTCATTCATAATTCAGAGGCGTCGCGGTGATATGAGAGAGGAGGACGCATCTGTCTGTGTTACGCCAGCGTTGCCTCTCCGTTGCATCACCCTGCTGGGTGGTTAATACGCCGCCTAACAGTTGCACTCTGGATGTGGCTAATTTCAGCCTGGGGGGGGGCTTTCATTTGTCACCCGGCTCCTGTCTTCCAGGCCTAGGAGAGCCGCCGTTTGTCACGTTACTTGTGACTGTTCAATGTTCAGCATCACAAGTAAGGATGTTATAAACCCTCGGTGATAACTAACCCCCCCCCCCCACACACACACACACGTATAGCTGTCTCCCAACACAAAGAGAGGCGCATGTGCCTTATTACACGCACACGCACACACACACACACACAGCTGGCTGATGGTCTGTCTGACCTAGTTTATTTCTGTAGGCTGCTCTAACGGATGGAGCGAGTACGGTGTATTATCTGACTGCATCTGATTTGAGTTTCTGCCCTGTCACTGGCAGATGGCACCAGAGGTCGAGAGCGGGCCCGCTCCTAAGCTCCACAGCGTGTGAGCCATATAGATATATACATGTTTGCATGCACCCAGAAAGTTTGCACATATATAGGAGGTACATAATTCAGAAAAGCTGACTTACTACATGCAAATTGCACGCTATATGAATATGAATATGAATGAATGAATGAATATATTTATTAGATAGAATGTTAGAGTACAAGTACAGTCACACAGTAGCATGTTACAAATAAAGTCAAACATCCTGTCTAAGAGGAGCATTTCAAAAAAGCCCTTGCGGTCTTGTTTCCGTTGAAAGTTCTTCCTACATAAATCATCCACAATTAACAATACAAATTTAACAATACAAATAAAAATAAAACCAATATTGATGCAACGTAACATTAGAAAAATAATATAATATCAAGTTTAAATACTACAAAAACAAACACAGATACACACTACGCAGTTACAGTTGGTGGCGCAATTAAAGTATTTCAAAGCTCACTTGCAAAATACACCTTTTATGTATCTATTCACTGTTTGCAATGACTAAATGTCACCGCAGTTTAAAAAGCTCAATCTTCAAATGGTGCCTTTTACTCTAATGCACAGTGGGGGTTTGGACACTTTTTACTCCGGCTGTAGTTCACAGACAGGCGGCGAGCTGCAGGGTTTGCACTTTTCACTCCTGCACTGTCGGTGCACAATAGTGAGGAGGTTGTGAATCACACGGTGGTAACGGTGAGTGTTCACATGCAGTATAGGCTCTTTCTGCCTCACACATTTTACGCACATGCGTGAGCACGCTCTCTCTGGAAATCACAGAGGAAGTGGACCGAAGCCTCGGTACTTGATCATGTTTTATCTGATGGAAGCCTCTGTCACGGTCGCTATCATTCGGGAAGGGTGT
The DNA here is from genome assembly GCF_040956055.1 of Brachionichthys hirsutus. Taxonomy (NCBI): domain Eukaryota; kingdom Metazoa; phylum Chordata; class Actinopteri; order Lophiiformes; family Brachionichthyidae; genus Brachionichthys; species Brachionichthys hirsutus. The sequence goes on along the minus strand of NC_090903.1, from coordinate 9,955,608 downwards.
GATGCTGGCTTAATTGTGAGGCGCAAATGGCGAGCTTACGCCATATTACAGAAAATAGCCGTTAGTGTCGTAAAAAAAAATATAAGAAATTCAAGCCTAAATCATAAATGTCTTCATGTGTTGCAGAACACACACACACACACACACACACGCACACACACACACCTACACACGGGAGCTTTAAGGTGTGATCCGATGTTTTCGACTTTCACTTTAGCTCGTACTGTAACTCCCTCCCCTCCAGCTGAGTCTCACGCCGGCTGCACATCCCAGATGTGCTGACATTTATTTGAATGTGTCACGTTTGTGTTTCAACATCTGGGCTACATGAGCCCCCCCCGTAACAAGTTCCTGTGTCATGTGGGATTAAAGACTTTTGGCACTTTTCCATAAATGGTGTCGTGTATTAGCTGTACACTCATGCACACGGGAGCCACTGGTCATTATTCGGGGACAGGAAACATCAGGGTGTGCTCTCACTCCTTCTCTTCTTGACTCTTTCTCTCACATGCACACACACACACACACACACACACACAGACACACACAAAACCGTTATGTAAGGGTGTGGGGACATTTTCCATGCGGTTTGAGTGGTTGAACTTGGCAATTGGAAAGTGTGCTAAAAGATTCTGACAGATATGCTCTACGTAAAAATTAGTCGGAGGCCTCGGCGAAGTGTCAGGTGAAACTTGGCAAAAAGTAAAACATGCCTGTGACACCAAAGAATGACTTTTCAGCGAGTGTCGGTGAGTCGAACTCGTTCCTCTCCTGTTATTCACTTTGCTCCAGTTTCGCTTTTTCCAAGGTTAAGTTTGAGTTCGATGTCGATAGCTTTCAATGGTGCATATTTCCACTTAAATATAAATGAGAGCCGTTTTTCTAAATACAGTAAAGTACACGGTGTACTTCAATTTGTTGCTGCACCAGAGAGCTATAGTTTCTTTCTACTGTCAATATGATTGAGGTTTTGATCAACAAATAGAGAAGCTTTAAATAAAATATATTCACCAACATGCACTTTATCACACTTGTATTTGCTCCTTTATATGATGCCATAACTTTTCCTCGCTTTCGGTGGGCTCTGTGACCGTGACAAGGATCCCCCCCCCCCCCCCCCCCTCCCGCTTCTCTCCAACAATTGTCATGCCTTCCTAAAAACCTGTTAGCTGCCTAACCCCTTTTCTTGTCTCAGCCAGAAGTGGAACCGACAGAAGCCTGAGTGTTTATCTATGATTGTCTACAGTTGTGAGCGTGCGCTGTGAATGTTCTGTGTGTGTGTGTGTGTGTGTGTGTTTGTGTGTCTTTTTGGATGCTTGTGGATCAGAGCAGTCAATGTTGTGCGTGCTCGCTGTGTGTTCTCATTTGATGGCTATCAGTGTTTGTTTGGGGTTAAGAGCGCCCGTCTCTGAGGGTGTTAGTCGGGGTGGGGGGGGGGGGGGGGTCATCTAAACTTGATCTATGGGAGAATCACTTGAGAGGCAGAGCCATAATCTGTAGCTGGCTTTGTGCGCCCAGATTAGAGCGATGATGTTTTAAACCTTTCTCATGGCCGCAATATGCTTTTGCCTCCCTCTCGGCTACTCAGTGTGTGTGTGTGTGTGTGTGTGTGCGTGCGTGTGCCAAGAGATCCTCACAGCTGGGTTCATGAGAAGGACACCTTCTTCACTATTTATGAAATGGGGCGCTTCAGCGCGTTATCTGAAGCGGCACACGCTCGTTCTATTCATCTATGAATTTGCCATCAGCATGGTGTGACTATGCCCTATCTACCCTGGTGTTTGAAGGGGAACATCTGATAATCCTAATCCCTCCCTCAACCCCCCCTCCCCCCCCCCCCCCCCCACTGAATTCTGTCAAATCAAAAGCACTTTTAAAAAGCTCTGTCTGCTCTGTCTGGCTGAATGGCAGGTCCTAAATGAAAGGATGGCCCACACTTACCTGCCACTGTGACTGACATCCATTAGACCCGCCCCCCCCCCCTGCACTTCTGCAGAGAAGAATGACAGGTTAAATGTAAACCATGCAGGGAAGCAGGTGAGCATCGACCTCTTCAATAATCTCATCTGCGAAGGCACTGCTGGCCTATCTGGGCTACTTTAGCTCGGGAGGTTCTTCTCCAGCGTTCACTCTCCGACACAAACATCCATAAGGGGCAGCCGCTCCAGAGAGAGAGAGCAAAAGGACGTGATGGACCAGCCAAAGAGAATCATCTGGCCTGCTTGTGTCTACCGCCCTTGTTCTTGGCGTATACGGATGTGGCAGGGATGAGAGGAGCGCGGCTGACTGTCAGCCATCAGCGTGAGGATTAGGGGCTGTCATCGGCAGCCATGGGCCTCATATTACCCTCCTAATGACGCGAGATGGAACGGGATGAGAGCAAGGTAGAGGAGGAGGAGGAGGAGGAGGCTTGGGGGGATGGATTACCCCCGTTCTAAGATTTCAGGGTAAAAGTCAGGTAGAGAACAAAGCCTGTCAGAGTAAAGTCTGATAAATGTGGATATTCAGGAGCGCACAAGTTCACACGAGAGCCCTGCAGCAGGAGAACAGCTCGCTTTGTCACAGAGAACCACGCTGAGGTTCCTGTCGTACAACGAGTGCATCACCTCTGACTGTGTGTGTGGACGATCATTTAGTACAACAGACACACACACACACACACACAAGCGGTGTGCGTTTATGTGTTTGAGTGGGTGCGTGTGTTTAGGAAGGGGAGGGGTCTGCGGCGACAGCAATGCACTAAATGTTTCCATGTGCTTCTGTTATTCATGAAGACACATAAACACACACACTGACGAGCATGCCGGCATATCCATGTCTACGCAAACACACGCACGCACACACACGCACACACACGCACACACGCACACACACACACACACACGGAGCTCGTGTGACTCATGAGGTGACTCAGGTCTTCGCAGTCGAGTAGCATGTGAAATCATTTACTGTATGTTCATTAAAAGTTGGTCCAAGTCATGACGAGAAGCACTAAAGTGGATTTCCACCAAGTCGATCTCGCCAGATAAACCGCCTCTGCTGCTCTACTTGTTTTCAATCACGTCCTTTCTCCTTCCCCACTTCCTCCTTCAGAGTTCCTGTGCACCGGTGCAGGGCAAGGGTTAAGGTTGGTGCTTTGTTTTTTGTTTTTTTGAGTCAAACTATATATATATTTGAAGTTTTACCCAAGAGATGAACCCATATCTTTGTATCATAAAACCAAAGCAGGAACGGCTTTATTATTCCTCTTAATATTCTTTCAACAAACGCTGGGTGTTATTCCAACTTGAATTCAGTGGATTCATTTTTTCTTTTTAAATAGGGGGGGTGTTTACATGCCTGTGCTATTGAACCACCTCGCTTGATAATGAGAGTGAATGCAAAATAATCACAACTTTATCTCATCCAAAATCACGTGCTTTATGACTATATTGTTTGCACGTACTCCCATATTAGGATCATGACGCCGGCATGCTCCGGGACTGATGGAGCGTTTGCTGGTTTTCCCTCATCAGCAGACCACCGTGAAGATAAGGAGAGGCTCTTTGCATGTAAGAAGACCATAAGCGTGAGCTTGAGAGTGGGCATGCAGAAATGTTGCGCCTGCCGTCCTGCCTGGAATCATGTGGGAGGCAAAGAATGACCTTGTTCATGCTGTAGTATATTTAAGTGCAACGGTCTACAAATGTGGGTGTGTGCACTTTCTTTCTTTCTTTTTTTCTTTCTTTTTTTTATCTCCACAGGCTATCACTCCTGTTGCAACAGAGGCCTTGGTAACCTACACTGCCTGTGTGTGTGTGTGCGTGCGTGTGTGTGTTCAGGCTTTTGTTTAATTTCTACTTCCTGTTTTATTCTTGGCCTAATCCAAACGCAACACAGCTGTGCAGTGAGCCAGAGAGAGGGTTTGGGGGATGGGATGTCAGGGCCTGGCGAGTGCAGTCAAGCTACCAACAGATGGAAGGGAAATGGGGTTACCAGCTTGGGCTTATCTTCTCTTTGTAGGCCAGACTGACCCCCAGAACCTACCCCCCACCCCCCCACCTCCTCATTTGGACATAATACGATGCTTAAATCTCTCTTTAGTTGTCCCCCCCCCCCCCCCCCAGCCAGTACTTTAATTCATGCCCTATGGAAGGACACCAGTGCGAGTGATGAGTTCATTCATCTTCATCCATCACCGGGTCAGGGGTCGTATCTGGAGCCGATCCTCGCATGGTAATTACTGATGTGAGTCAACGTTAGGAGGAACTAGGTTGACGTTATAACGCCTTCCGATTCCTCGCCTTCTCTTTTCAGGAGGGTTCAGCGGCACGGCGACCAAAAATGTGAAACGGCCCTGCTTCGGTTTGTCTGATTGGGGCTGCTGTGTGACAAAGAGAAAAATAATTGTGCTACATATCCAGGCTTCAATGCTTTAGACGCAACGTGTGATATCCCATAATAATCTCATTACTCCACTTTGATCTATCGTTTAACGACATTGGCTCTCGACTGAAGACAAAGTGAAGCCACATTGATCTACGGTTCATGTCAGAATCCCTATTTTTATTTTTAGCCTGGAATTAAGGTGTGAAACCCTCAAACAGCTCAGATTTCTCAAACATCTATTTCTCCATTTGTGTCTCCAATCAAGTGTTTGTTTTTTGTTTTTTATGTAAAAGGAAAAAGCAAATGCACATCTTGTTGAGGAATCGATGTTCTAATCTAGATCATCTCAGATGCTGCTTCTCCACTGGTGTCCCGCCTGCCCGGGGTCTCTCTGGGTCTCCACCCAGCACAGCACATTCATTATTAATGGAGGCATCTCCCCTCTACTCTCCGCCCGTTATCGTCGGGCCCCGCCTCATTTGACACTGCACCGGTTGGCTTTGATGTCTCTATCAGCACAGAGACCCGGGGCCGGGGACTGAGTCTTCATGGAGCAGATGGGGATTATGCGACTGCCTGCATCTGGAGGGAGGAGGGACTTTGTATATGTTTAATTCATATTTTATTTTATTATCAGGAGAGCGGCCCATGCTTCAGTCAGGGTCTAGCCACTCGTATCACAGCGACATGGTAGATAATCCCATTACTCTTTCATTTGCACGATGCTGCCGGTGGAGCAGACCCGTCCATCGAAGCCTCGAGTTCATCTCATGGCGTTGGCGGCCTTTTCCTCGCACCTTGATCAACCAGCAGCAGCTTAGGCACGGAGCGCTGAGCTTGGTATGGAGTCAGGCTGTTTTCAGCTCACAGATCTTAAAGCCTTTTTTTTTTCTTTTCGTTTACTCAGTTCAATGTTCAGGAAATTGTTCCTTTGCGAAATGCTTAAAACGATTTCCCGTCCTCAAACTGCTCAGTAAAAGATCAATTCTGTGGACTGAAATTATGAGGAAAGCAAATTGTCATTTTCCAAACGGTTCACATTTTCACACCAACCGCTGCCACAGGTAGACACTTAGATGCTGCTCCGTTTAACCTTAGTAATGCTTCCGTCCACAGCCCCCCCCCCCCCCCCCACCTTGATTTGCAACGCTGACCTTTAAAGCAGGAAGCAGAAGCATCGACATTAACCTTCAGTCTCAAATTCAAGCTACATTTCTGTATTAAATTAGACCGTACAAACCTCTGATGACTGAGTTGAAATTATTTTTTCCATCTGCCAAGAACAAACAAAGAATATTACATAACCCTCTGATGTCACTTCTGAGCCAGCCTCAAAGCACCGGGGAACCCCGAGCACATCTAAATGCTGCGTCCTTTTAAGACGAGCACTGCATATATTTAATAGGACTGGATGCCAATCGAAATACGTGCAAGTAAGTCCCCATTTCACCTTTGACAGGAGTGCTAACATTATTGCAAACACGCGTCTCCCTGCAGTTTTGTGTATTATACTTTTATTATCTTAGGATAAAAAAAAACATTAACAATTACATGGGATGTCTTGTTCTGCATAATTTAACGTATACACAGTGGGAACAGGAATGGCAATGCTTTAGACATCATCGCAGCCTCTTCATAACCCCCACCCAGCCACCCACCCCCAACCCACTGCCTGCATGCAGTTTGCACTGCACAAAGACCAAAAGTCACGTGAGACAGCCTGCAAAGAGCACAAGAAGCATTCACAGTAAAGGAGGAGAGAATGGAGGGGAGGGAGAGTAAAAGATGAGGACTTCTGGGGGGGGGGGGGGGGGGGGGCGTGAAACAAAGTGACTGCAGCACTGGCCTTGGTTCAGACAGGAGAAGGAGCAGCATAGTCCTAGCATATCAGTCTATCTTCTCCCACATTTCAACTCCCGTCTCCTGATTGTGGTACTCTTACCATTGTCTTTGACACAAAAAGTTTGTTATATATGCATGTATATATGTATATACACATACACATGTGGGTATGTGTGTGCGCGCGCAAATATATATGTATTTATACATATATATAAACACACTTTGATAGCTACAGCACCTTTTCCCATGGGGCAACAGTGTCAAAAGCTTGCACATGGTACATGGCCATGCCAAAGGAAAATAAAATTAAAATAAACAATATATTGGTCAGGATATTTATCTTTTTTTCCCTATAATTGGCATTTGACATGGTGATATTCTATTGCCGTCTGGGGGGGAGGGGGGGGGACAAAGGTTCTTCTTTTGAGTTATATTCAAGTGTTCTCCTTTTTTTTTCTCTGGTGTATAATTTCTTCTTTTCCTGCTTAAAAAGAGTTCACACTTTTGTGATTTGCGTGTGACGCTCTTCGTCGAAAGGTTCATTCTCCGGATCAGAGTCAGTGGTGTCAGAGTATCGATAATGGTCTGGCTCGTTGTCGCTAACGTCCGGGGTGACAGATGCTGAAGTGCTTGCGTCAGAGTTGGGCTCCTCCAAGGTTTTCGTGAAATACAACTTCACCTGGAATTGCACATCAAGGCTAAATTCAGTCTGAGCAGTTTGGAAAAGAGACAAAGACACAAACACCACGGCGCCGTCCATAAATTGCAGACGCAGTAACACATCTGTAATGTGGCCAATAGCCAAATGAAACCTTTACCTTGAAGTTCGGTGAGAAGTAGCGGTTAGCTTTATCTTTGTTGGCCTTGTCCAAGTCGTTCTTCGTGAGCGTCAGGATGAGGTATTCCCCGTCGCTCTCCCTGCCGGTTTCCTTGCAGCTGTCCCTGCATTCGGTACTCTGTGGCTGGCCTTGGCCCGTTGCCGGTACCACCTGCTGGCACTCTGCATTGTTCACTGCCCCGTTCTCCATCTTTTCCCTGCTCTCCTCTGGTCCGGGGATGAAGAAGGTGTTCACCCAGAAGTGGAACATTTTGTCCTGGAGGGCAGCGGTGAAACAGTTAATGAGGACACTCAGGAAAATACTACTAAAACAAACTGTTAACGTTTACAGTTACATATTGGCTCAAGATGCATTATTTTTTTATACATGCTATGGAGGAAATGACATTCGGACACCTTGAAATCCGCTTTTCATGAAAAAACAAATATTTTAAAAAGAAACTGCTACAAATCGTAGTTAATTTCTGTGTAAAGGTTGGTAAAAAAAGGAAAGAAAAAAGTAGAGTTTTACAGACATACCCTAGAAAAAATTAAAAATCTCAGCCAACAGAAACTACATGTTTCTATGGAAACAAAAAACTAAATTAGTGTCAACATCAAACGGTCACAAAGCATCTAGATGATGTGGGTCTAAAGTTTGGCAACTATAGAATAAGGTATGGCAGCTATGCTTCAAAGATGAACAATCTTTAGGTGACAAAAATATGATTTGGAGAATTTGTTTTAAAATATGCATCTATGTTTTCTGTAAATGACTCTTATTGACCAACAGATCCGTCAGGACCAATCAAGTGACGCGACAATGAAACCCCATAAACTCACACACACACACACACACACACACACACACACACCACTACCAACCTTCTTCATCATCTTATTCTGTTTATGGAAGAACTCCACTTTGATGTCGCCGCAGACGGGCAGCGGCTGGGGGAATTCGAAAACCATGTGCTTGTCCTCGCGCCGCGTGTGAGCGGGGTTCGACGTGTGAATCTTCACTTTCAGCTGGTAAACCACAAACTGGGGATCTGGAAAGAGCGTCGACGGCGCACAGGGGGGGGGGGTCGGGGGTCGGTGATATTTGTGAGTGGCAGAGATAGACAACGCAAGGAAAAAATGTGACAGAAATGAAACGAGAACAAGGCAGGATTACTAGTGTTATTACACAGATTTGACAAAGGAGACAGCACACCATCAACCCCCCCCCAACCGAGTAAGTACAAAACATTCTAATTTAACTTAGGCAGGAGAAAGGGAAAGTAAGACAGCTTCAAATATAACACCCAAAGAGACCCACAACCACAGACACAGGACCCTATTCTGACAGACCGGCCCGGTTCGGTCTTGGACCGGCGCCACGCGTTGCCTATGGAACTACAACCTTCTAGGCCGGGCATGAATCGGACAGCCCATAAATCTGTGAGCTGGTCCCGTCTGCTTTACACCACTCCTACGTCTCTGGGGCCATATCAATACAAAATAAGTGATATAATTACAACAATGGATAAAAGGCTCATTTACCCCAATGCCAATTCCCTTTCTTGAAGCCCTGAGGGGTCGGCTCGCTCCTGTTTTTAACGGTACTGTCCCCTTAGAGAGAGAGAAGGAGATGATCACAAACGGGGGCCTGGCAGTCGCCTGACAAGCACAGCAGGCACAAACACACGAGCACTCCACCCCCCAGCTACAAATGGGGGGTGGGGGGGATTTATAGTGAATAATAGTGAATTTAACAAAAGAATGCAACTTATGTTGATGCTTTATAAATTAACTGCCGAGGTGAGCTGACACCCGAGGCAAGACAACGGTGACGCGTGAATGTACAGACGAACTCAGAATAGGGCCTTTTTTTTTTTTTATGAAAAAAATGACATTATAAAGTGAGAGTTATGAAGAAAGAAGAATCAATGCGGTTGTGGCTGCTCGGCTCCGTCAGGTGTTAGGCTTAAGAAGCGGCAGCAGTGAAGACATGCTTCAGATACAAGCACAGCATAGCTGGTGAGCACCCCTGAACAGAACAACGGCATTATTTGACCATAAACAGCTTTTAAACTACAAAACTGGATCCTATTCAGCGACAGAATCAATGCATTCAGAAAACACGGACATAAAGCAGGAAGGAAGTCAGAAAATTTAGCTTGGAAACATGAAAAATTACATTGCATCCAATATTAATGATAATTCTACACGACATTCTACAATCGAGTGGGACCATTTGAGCCGCGAGCAAACCTGCAGCGTTGAGAAAATACTCGCACTGACTTATTAACACTCAAGTACTGCGATGCTGCTCGTTCAAATACAACGGAGCAGTTCTTTTACTGGGTCGCAGGTTACTTGCTGCGATCGATCGCTCTTACAGCAACATTTAAAAAAAATCTGTGCCCCACGATGCTGGCCTGCTTTAAGAAGACTTTTTTTTTTTAGTAGCAGCCGCGTCTTCATCCAAATGATCCCGAAGGACCTACCCCCCCTTGTTAAACTAAGTGACCCCTATAAAACAGGGTGAAGGTCGGGAAGAAAACGGCATCCCCAGGACCGCCACCGCTGGGGCAGCACGCTGCAACGATTCCATAATCAAACCAATTATTTCATGAACAATGTTTTAGCCTCCACGAGTGATGAGACAGATATTTACGGTGCTTACATTCTTAAATCACATCTCTTTGTGTTACGTTAGATAATCATTAAATGTTAAAACAGATTATATATATATATGCTTCAGCAGATTTGTGAGTTAACACAGTGGTGCATTTTTCAATTTCACCGAGTATAGAAAACGTTTAGGTCAATAAGAATCATCCCTCGTGAGTTCCAAGGCCAAAACTAATGCAGAGGATGCGGCGACCCCTCCCTCGGCTCCGTAAACCCGCTGCAGGTCTGCCGCAGACGGACCCGTGGCGCTCGACTGCAGCGTGGGCGAGGCCGACAAAGCGCACGCTGCGTCCGAGGCGCTCGCTCGACCCGAACGGTGCCGCGCGTGCCCACGTCACGGCCTGGAGTTAAAGTTGAACAGGAGTGTGACTCACTGCAGGTGCCCCCGCTGAACATGGGGAGAGTCTCAAACACCATTTTATGGAAGAGCAGCGGCACTGGCTTGTAATCTAGATGGTTCTTCAGCAGGTGATTGTAGTAGATGACGTAGCGCCGCTGGCTCGGGATCGTCACTCCCTGCATGGTCACAAATGATTAGAGTTTAAGCGCAGCTGATGGCTTTGTGTGTCTTTGTGGCTAGAAGCAATAAAAAAAAAATAACATTAAAGTATTCTTTCTACCAACAATTAAACATTTCCAAAGACCAGCTCCTTTAGTCTGAATATTTTCACACCCCCCCCCCCCCTCCACCTGACAATGGAATTTGGACAAATGCTATATTTTAACAAGAGTTGAACTATCAAAGAAAATACAGCACGCTGACTAAATGACAGCGTAAACAATCATGAAAATCAGCCTTTTTTTTTTGTTGTTGCAGAAATTGATCCAATGATTTGCAATGACGTAGTAGCCATCGATAAACCTCACCTTTTTGTCCCTTGTCCTGACCTCACCGTAAAATTCAAGAGCTTCTTGGGCCTCCTTGAATTTACCACGATGGAGGAGATAGGCGCAGATCATGACTCCGGTCCGGCCCTTCCCCGCCTTGCAGTGGATGGCCGCCACATGATTTTCATCCTCGCTGAGCCACTGGTCCAAATCTTCGCAAAATGGCTTAATTAGCTCCAGCCGAGGAGGATTGTGGTCTTCGAAGGGGTACGTTGCAACTGACGCACGACAGGTTGCAGGCACAAAGATGGAAGCACAGGAGGCGGGGGGAGAAAAATCGGGACAGGTCAGAGAAGACAGGATGGGGAGGAAGACGGGCCATTTCCTGAGATACATTATTTAAGAGGGCAATACGGCAAAAAAGAAAGCCACCTACCTCGGGAGTTAAATTTCATAGGATCATAGTTTCTTTCTATGCAGCTGAAAAAGGGGGAAAAAAATAATTTAGGGGCTGCACAGAGAGAGAAAACAAAGAGAATTTTGGGTAACACTTACAGGTTGTAGATTTTGTAATGGTTTTTATGCTTTGAATCCAAAAACCTGTTTGCGGGAGAGAACACAAGGCCAGAAATGTATTAGATCAGCGGGTATCAGAGGGATCCTGCAGGCTCTTCCAAGGAACGGGAAATATTTGTGCACGTCTTAAAAAATAATCCTGACAAAATAAGAATATTTAAGTAATGGGTTCCATACAGATACTGTTATAAAATATCTAAAAGCCAAAATCTATTTTTTTTATTTTAAGTTGGTCCTTGGTCTCATTTGTCTTTTCTAGAAATCCCATGATGGAAGCGGAGACGGGACGACTCACCGTACGACATCATCTATATTGTTTCTGTAAACGCCTTCAAGTCTTTCCGCAGGAAACCCCATAGCAATGATGTTTGGGTAGATATCTAGTCAGTCAGGAGTCAAGGCAATTTACTGAGACACCCGGCACGGCATCTTTATCTCGAAGATCTTGCAGGCCCACCTACGCTTTCAAAACACCTTTAGAGTACAATTAGAACGCAAAGACGTGTAGCAAGAGAGTCAAAAGGGTGTAGTTCTGGACAGAGGAGAAGCAGGCGGAGGACAGAGTGACTGCTGTCCACACGCGAGCCGCTGCTCCTTGACCTGTATTTATTTTTAGAGTCCAGTTATCTTGGGAGGATTGCAAATGTTCAGCATCTCTCCCTTTCAAGAGCAGCCAAGCCAATTTGGATATCTGGCGGATTTAACACAGGAAAAGAATCACAAGAAGAGGAAAGAGGCAAGAACTGCCTCACGTGATCAGACGAGGTGGTCCATCTCAGCCCTGACCAATCATACGGCGACATCCATACAATCTCAAAGCGGCACATGAAGGCATGTCGCTGTGAAAAGAATAATTGAGCTGACATCCATGTATTTTAAGCTCTGCTTCATGCCCACCTGTAACTGAAGTCCGCCCATTGAAATAAGCTGCTGGATTTCAGTTGAACCACCGACTAAAGGGCAACCTTCTCGCACACTTCCTGAGCCATGGTGTCAGAAATAGACAAGCCCAATAATTCTGATTGGCTATGTCTTCATTTTGAGCGAATTATACCCCCCCCCCCCCCCCCCCAAAGAGTTCAATCACAACTAGTCAAAAACATTTGACACATATCTGGTCCGGCTCACTGCAATTCTCAACTTTGCTAGTACACCTACACACAAGTAGTGTTGAAACACAAGGACAACACTTTTCCTAGCGCACGTTCGCAGCTCGCTGTTCGATCCGTACACCTGCTAGCACACGAAATGTTGACACAGCTAAGATTAATGCCGTTTGAATCATTACCTGGGGGGAAACAACAAATATCTTCAACAGAATCCTGAATCAAACGCTGTATCAAAGGGAAACGTCACAAACACACACACAGTGATGTGTATGTGTGTGTGTGTGTGTGTGTGTGTCTGACGTTTCAGGCATGCCTTTTCTTTAAGCCAGTCCTGCTTCAGCTATACGCACATGCCCAATCCACAACGGAGAGCAAGAAGAGGGGAAAAGGGAGAGTGAGAACCGGCAAGCGAGCGGGGCGGAGTGGGGGGGGGGAACAGGAAAGGAGGAGAGCAGAGGAAAGGGGGCAAGCAGAGGGAGGACGAATTAGAGTGGGAATAGTCCAGAGAACGAGCGAAAGAAAGGTAGCGGGAAAGAGCGAGAACTCAGCCGGCAGCGCCGATACAAGATCACTGGTAACTATTTTGAGGTCAATTCCCAGAACTGTGATACAGCATTACATAAGTGGAGAGAGCCCACAGTAGAGCTACACACCATGCCAAAAAGGATAGAGATAATTCCAAAGAGCCCACGTCCACATTAAATGAGGGCATTGAGCTCAAAATGCCAATTTTGAAAGGCATGGTCCCCACAAACCTGCAAAGTGGGGGCTCATAGCACTTCTACCACCGAAACACACAACACGTTTTACCACATATTAAAACCTGTTCCGCCTAAACTCAGCTTTCAAATCCATCTTTAGAGACAATATATAACTAAAAAAACACATTTACCACATTTATGTCCACAATTAGAGCCATTTTGGAGGGGGGGGGGGGATAATATGCCATACAGAATCTAACACGCTTGCAAATTCTAATAATCTTCATTTTGAGTCATTTGACTCAATTTTTTCTTTAAATAAATAAATTCCGAGTGTTTTCAGAAACGGGTTAAAACAAACTCTAATCACACTTTCCCAGCTAGAAAATGGTCACGAGAACTTTGCATGTGCACGATGTCGAAGTCGTGTGCGCATCCATCAAACCCATAACCAGACCCACCGTCACACATCAGCTTGTGCATCTAAATGGCGACGGATGAAGACGTGCACTATTGCAGCCCCACTTCAAGCAAGAAATACTAAATTGACCAACTTGGTGTTTTGTTTACATCACTACGGAACCGGCCCAAATATTACTAAATGGGACATTAGTTAAGCAAATGGAGACAAATAACAGCTCTATAAATAAAGATGAGTGATGCTCACACAGGTGAGTCTAAGCTTACATCAATGAGTCTCGTTTTGTCCCCCCATCCTTTTGCATTATAATAAAATATTACCATAACTGTGTATGTATGTTTATAAGTACACGCACTATTCATTAGTACACTATTCTCTATATCTGCCTTTGAAAAAAAACGGAGCATTTCTCACCCCCCAGGTCAGGCCCGCCACCGGGCGCCCGGCCCGACACCCCGTAGTTTGCAACACAAATTAATCGACATTTATTCGTGCTCGTTTGACAGATCCACCATCTTCCAGGCTGAATGACAGTCCAGCTGCGCCGTCTGACCGACTAGCGCGAAAGCTAAGTAGCAGGGATGCTAACCGTCTCTCGTTACTCCCCGCAGATATTTCTGGCTACTGCTCCGCCAACAGTACAAAACGCACCAATTCCACGTTATTAGTCGATATCTGGGGTTCCGTGGAAATGAGGAAAAACACGGGAAAGGATACATGTTAAGTCCAGGTCGAAGCCATCCTCCTGATACCTCCTTTTGTTCCGGCTGACCATTTCTTTTATAATAGCAGCCATTGTAGAGGATGGCAGGAGTCTATATCGTATCAATGATGGAGACACAAGATTTCTGCTGCCGAGTGTCCGGTCGTGGATGCGGCAGCCAGTTGGTCTTTCTCTCGGTCTCTGGAATTAGCAGGTCCCTCGTAAGACGTGCTAGCCAGCCAAGCTAGCAGTGGCTGTCGTCAGGATTAGACAGGCTTCCTCTGGACCATAAAGACGGGCCTTGCGCTGCTCCTCCGTGCAGGCCCGACCTTTTTTTTTTTTTTCAATCCAGAAATTCGTCTTGCAAACACTCCCAAAGAAAATACATGCAGTTGTCCTCAGGGAAAAAAAATCTTTAAAATGTCAGACACGGCTCTGGTTGGTGGCGCAATCGCAGCAGCGGCGATTGCGAGCGGAAAGGCAGAACTCAACGATTCCAGAAACCCGTATCCAATCACTTAGACGTAGCTAGCTCGCTAGCTAGCTGGCTAACTAGCAACAATAGCTAGTGCTACCCTCTTTTTTCGATCAAAAAAGGCTCCTAACGGTTCAACATTGTCATCCACGGATTGCAAAAAGAACGCCCGAGAAAAAGTGCCAGTCTCCGCCTTAACCTAAATACATTTTATGCAAATAATTAAAATCTGCAGAGATGAGATTGACAATTTCGTCCCGTGGAATCATCTTTTCCCTTTCCACTCGCTCCAGCTGAACTCTCAGGCTCCCATCATGGCCTCCACCGAAGGAAAAAAAGAAGGTAGAGCAGGCTGGGACTTTAGAACAAATATCCCTCCGCCTGTACTATATAGTTCCACTGATCGATTTAATAATGAAGATGCAGCATTAACTAAAATGTATCAAATAATACATGTTAGAGCTCAGCCAATAATCACAGACAAAAACAATTGTTTTAACGTTGTTAAGAGTGAATACTGAGCTATTTCGTTCCCTGGCGGAAGGATTAAGCGAATCTGCATGCGACGTTCCCTTCTGTCAAAGTGATCACGTGTGCCTGTAATTAGGGAAGTTTCGAATTTAATGTCATTTTTCGTGGTTAAAACCGTATTTCAGGATATAGAAAACAAATAAATACAATAAATCTATAAATACACGAATATTTTATGTTTACAATGAAGCAGCATAAATCCAACGCACACACATCCATTGCGTTCATAACATAGTCTCTTTAAAATTAATCCGGAATTTTATTAATGCTGTTAATTGTGAGACATAAACATCGGTATTTACATCATTTTCAATGCGGCACTGTGAAAAAATAACAGAAATTAGGATAACAGTAATAATACGAATAATTTAGATAAATAAATAAATAATAACAAAGAGAAAGCACGAAAACTAAAAAGAAATAAAAAAATACTGAATTGATACTAAACTGAAACAATAGACAATCAATGAACAGATTCATGAAACATATAACTTAAACATTTTTTGTTTTGTTTCATGATTGAATGGTACTAACTGTTGATTAGATGTGACACTGAAAGCAATATGAAAGCTTGTATTATAGGAAATTCTGATGTAATTTCATTTTCATACGCATTATAGACAGTTTATTACATGAATAATTGGAAAAAAAGTGAAAATCAAAATAAACATTATAGTTGCAGTACAAACATATTTCCACCACGCCATAATTAAATTACTGCACGTGACTATAATATGCATTACAATTATAATCAAAGAGCACAATTTAAAGATGCAACATGATGATGCAAACCAGTCCAGAAAAAAAAATAGAAGAAAAAAAATGAAACAACTACTTAAACGGCTCAGCATAACTGCCAGCCAATGCAGAAATCTGTGTTCCTTGTGAATGGGATTCTGAAATAATGAACTCGCGAAATAGAAGCATTTTACACAAGGACCTCTGCTGGTCACATCTCAGTGACTTGGCATATTGAAGGCAGGAGTTGGGAGATTTTATGTAATCACTGACGGTCCAGTTCATCAGATTTAAATGGGGTTACCTGGGACATGGCAGATTAAATAATCTGATCCCAGGTGAGGCTAATTAGGAATCCCCGATAGCGGTTCTCTTCATGGTATAGAAGAACATCTCACCACAATGTAAGCATTAGTGATTGAATGAATTGCAAAATCAAAGTCCTTCAAATTCGCTCACCACCTGTTAAGCATGAAATGTAACTTCTTTATCTGCCAATTTACAGCCAAATTCAGATGTTTTTTTATTTATTTAAATATAACGCATGCACAGGATATTCATTTTAAATAGCATCATTGTCGTTTTTGATTGCTGCTGCTAGAAAAATCCAACCTGCCATTCGACACACGTTTCACGTTTCATTTTTACTGTACCAGTTTTCGCCAGTAGATGGCAGCATTGCACTTTCAGAATGCCACCGCACATTCCAATATGACCTTCGATCAACAAGTACGTACATTGCACAGATTGAAGAAAAGTATTTATTACCTTCTCAGTATTCTGCAATGATTCATAACACAAACAGTGTCCTTTATTTCTGCATTTGATATAATTGTGTATTCTACAATTGTACGTTTTTATTTTATGTAGTACATGACCAGTTCACACAAATCTCAAACAAACATACGACAACAATAAATGTATGCAAGAGCTGTTTGACAATATTGAAATTTGAGAGAAAGGCACTTTCACGGTATTTCAAGAAGTTTACATTGTCTATCACAAGAATGTGAAACATAAATGTGAGTTAATCATCAGCCATGCAACAGATAAATTGTGTTGGGGGACGGGGGGGACTACTTTCATTCATGACATACAAATAGCTCAACAGAGCGATATAATTGCCATAAAACCCTTTAAAAAGTTTTTTTTTTTTCATTCCTCCTTCATAAAATTCGATGCAAATATCAAAACGTATTTCCCTGACTTGGTTTGTGCTCCTACACTAACTGGATTTCATGTTGCAATTAATTTATTAAAATAGTACAAGTTAATATATCATTCGATTTATAAACCACATAATCTTATAAGAATATAAAAATGTTGATTTGGTGAAACCCTGCCCCTCCCCCATGCCAGAATGACCATACATTATTTCCAGCAACCTAAACTCACCACTCTAACTGCACGAAACAGTCTAAAATGTACCGTTTAAGAACCCAGTGTAATCGTCTCCGATAAGGCTTTTCATCAGTGAGTTGAGTGCCGATTATTTATTCTTCTGAAGTGACGAATAATACTCGACCAACACCTTCCAGGCTGCAGGGGCCATGAAACCATCAGGAGGGTTCTCTCCATTCTGAGCCATGTTCCTCATCTTGGTGCCAGAGATAAACTCAAAGTCATCGCGTCTAGAAGAGAAAGGAATGAGGAAAGGTACACAATGAAGAACATTTACAGCTAAAGAAGTAGCGCTGGTAGCTAATGATGTGTGTTTGTGGAAATAGCATTTATGGGGTACTAGGAATAAATGCCTCATTAAATATTTTACCTCAGGGGAAGCTCTTAATTCTTGGGTTGTCAGAGCAAAATAATGTTGACTGAAATTGACAAAAAACAAAAGATCTACACTCACTTTTCTGGGTTGAAAAAATCCATGGCCTTTTTAGTTTTGTTGTAGGCAGCCACTCTGAAGGGGATGATCTCCACAGAGGTGAGGCCCGGGGCCATGGTGAGCACCTTTGCCCCATGTGTGTGTTCATATAGGTCCTTTTTGGTCTCTGGGTGGGGCATGCCTGCAGGGTCCCGGCCGACGATGTAGAAGTTTGCTCCAGCAATCATTCTTGCTCTGCAGTGCCACTGAACCTGATGGGAAATTAGAAGGCACGTGGGTTAATAATACTCATTCAAACATACTACGACTAAGCAGAAAAAAAAAAAAAAGCTGGTCACCTCTGTGGGTCCCGCATACATCATAGGTGAGGGGAAGATGGCGATGACGGTGCTGGCCGGGTCCAGCACACGGTCCTCCATGAGAGCAGCATGCTGCTTCATCCGCCAGGCCAGAGGCACGTCATCGTCTTTGGTCCAGCCGCCGAGCGGATGCAGTAGTAGGACGGGATTCTTGTAGCCTCGTTCCAGCAGACGGCGTTTCGTGTCATGCATGAGCAGGGCATGGCCATTGTGAACTGGGTTGCGTAGCTGGAACGCAAATACCGCATCTAAGGAGAGCAACACGGAGAAGCTGACATATAAGATCACAGTATTTGTCGTGGCAGCAGCAGCACTGCGGTTCCGTGGAACAAATGATATGCGCAAGTCAAAATTCATGCAGGATGTTGCGGTTCCGTCACAGCAAACATGCTCAGATTCTCGTTTACATAACTCTAATGCTTTTAGTTTGGCCTGTAATTTGTTCATGTAAAAAATAAATCTGTTGATATTCCATATTTTTCCAATTGTTAACGAATATAAACAGAACTATATAGTTACGCAGGAACTACTAAAAACAGTGAGCCAACCTGCTGGCCTGGTGACGTCACACACATACGGCAAGCGCAGCTATTTATTTTGCATCCTAAATGCTCAGTAACGCAACAAACACACGGCAGAAAATAATCCCCTACACATGCACTACTTCTCTCTTCATTCTCTGATGATATTGTGATTCTTTTTAAATACTCAAATGTTCTTATGTTTGATCCATCCATAAATATGTACTTTTTTATACAATACAAATTAACACACTTGAAAGCCACAGATAGTAAAAATCAATAAATAATAATAATTAACCTCCCCGTCTGTTAGTTTAAGTCTCTTCTTTAACAATAAGAAAATATAGAACATCGCCAGCCTGGTGAATGAAGTGCACATCACGACATGCTTGCAACAGCGACGAAACTCAAAAAACAAAGAAAAGCAACTGCTGAGCTTGTGCTTTAGTGCAGAGTCATGCGTAACTGGGAGTCCAAACAGGGCGATGGCATTTCCTTGCTCACTGAACGCAGATCACAAACGTCGCCATGCAACTTAAAATTTACCATTTTATTTCATCGGGTCCTTTGACAAGTTCCTCTGAAAGACAAACGGGGCACTGCTAAACACATTAGTCTGCCACCAGCTCCAGGTAGGACAGAAGATTCATGGAAGCGTCCCCACCGGCAGCTACTCACAGCAATCTGTGGGCCAGCTTCACTTCCCTGAGCCTGCACGAGCAAATTAGATTTCCTAACCTGCTTTCATGTCCTTGAACTTCTGCTTGAGCTCCTGTGGAGTAAGGCGGTACTGGTCAAGCCCATCGTTCCATTTGATTCGCTCCAACACCTCCAGCTCACCGCCCACCAGCCAATCGCCTCCTTCCATAACCATCTGCAAAAACAGAGACTCCCAGTTGTGTTCCGTGGACTCAAACAGGTGGATGTACCTGCAGTTAGTAGTACTAATGGATTTTACGTATGTGATAAATGTATCTTACCTTAATGTAAGGGTGCTGTGGGCAAGTGGTACCCCACTGTCTGGCACAGCGTTCCTCTTTACGGTGCTCATAGAACTCTGGATTTCTGAGAATAGCCAGACGCACGCCTTGATATTCAAGAGCTATCGCCGCGCAGCCCTCCAGCTTCTGCTTGATCTCGGTGCTAACAGGCAGGACAATGGGAACAGTCAAGTTGATGGCCCCGCCTGAAACAGAGAAGGCATGCAGCAATCTCAGCCCGACAGAGCAAATATCATTATGTGAAATGTTATGCACAAATAAACACTATTATACAATGCACTTTCATGTGCAGTGCAACCAATAAGGATATTATATCAATTGCAACACTTGGAAAAAAAACCACATGTTCAGTTGCGGTTGTGTTGATTTTAGTAAGAAGAAGGACAAAAATGTTAATAATTATACATGAACGATCATAACAGTTGACACAGTTTGATAATTAGCAGAATGACTGGTGAAACTAGTTAGCCAGGCACAATAGATAAAGGAGCTATCGATGTCTCACCGTCAAGCAGGTTTCCAAAGTGTAAGACCTGAAGAAACTCTCTCTCGCTCATGAAACCTTTTAGGGGGCTCGCCCACCCCTCTGCCAAGATCTGCACCCACTGCAGATCGAGCTGCAGGCACAGAACAAAAAAACACCACTGTTCTTACCAAATGGGTAGGGCGCTCAACAAGTGCTTAAAATTCAGATGAGTCACGGGGCAACGTGTTAACTGTAGTGCAAATATTGGCACGATCGTCAACCCGAAAACAAAGAAGCATCTTAGGTGACGGACGCTGCACGGAAAAGTGACGTGGCAAAATCTATGAGTGCATTTGTGATCAGTGCATTTATATCTTTAATAGCCCTGATAACAAGGTGGCCAGACCACGATTTTTGAATAACAGGTACAAGTTATGGCATATTCCACATCATTTTGACACAACTGAGAGTGAAATAACCTGCTGGCTCGGCCAACGAAGGAGAATAATTCAGGGGAGAAAAAATACATGTTCATGCATCTGTATGAAAGCGAGGTTATAATTGCTCCTCATTCCCTTCGCCAGCCTGCCTTCATCGCCCTCCATCTGTCCTCTACTAGTTTGTTGTACCTCACAGTTACGTTCCAGCCTTTTTCACAATCCACAGCCTTGCTTTTGAACCTTTGCCTGTTTTTTTGGACCTTGCCTTTTGCCTGTTTTTTGGATACCTTTGCCAGTGTTGGCTGCCTTTCTGTGTACCGACCCTCTTTCTGGAATAAACCCTTCTTATTTGCTACCGCTAGTCTGTGTCTCTGCATTTGAATCCATACCATCCTGTTCAGCGTCCTTGACAAATTACCCAGGTAACTTTAGAATGGAGCAGTTACATTTGTACTCAGAGACAGGGCAGCGGGTACCATTTATGGGCTCATTGCGAGCAGCTCTCTGCCACGTCCATTACTGACCCCTCTTGTCCTTTTGCCCACTCTGGAGCGCTGAGTTACCTTGGTGATGCTGATGGTGGGAATTGTGTTTGCTTCAGCCATGGCAAGATTCAGCTTGTTCTCTGGAACAAAGAGTTCATGCAGCTCCTCCATGACCCCGCTTGGTACAATTTTCTGTTTTTGAGGAGAAAAAGGAAGTAAAAATGTCACGGTTGTATATGATGGGTTACGGGATTGTGCAGGGGCTTACTTTCATCATCATTGCATCTGATGAGTCATCTAATACTGCATCTTTAGACTAACCAGACAATGAGATCAGTCTATGAAATGCTAAATTTAGTATGGATAAAAAAAATCTAGAAATTGTATAAATTATCAAACAATTTATGCTTTTAAATTTGTATTACCATTTTCAAATCAAGCCTTGAGGTTTTGTATTCAATCTAATGGTGTACTGTCATACCACAGTAAGTTGAAAATGAAAACCGGGTCTAAAGCATGTGAACCCATTGGATTTGGCGTGATATAATCCGAGTTTTCTAGGCTTTCATCTATCTGTGAAAGGCAAAACGTTATATCTAGATGGAAAATAGATCCGGAGATCTGCTATGATGGGAAGAGCACATGCTTTTGTTCTTTCAGAGGCCCTAATTCTGACAAACATTGCAGACACGCCTCGGATCAACAGTTGCTCTGGGATGTTGTCTTGGCAGGGCATGCATGGAAAGAAGCTCCTGCTTGCATAGGATTTGGTTTCAGTAGTTTATTCTTTATTTGCCTCCCCTATTGTATTTCTAAATCCTATGGGTTTGCCATCCTACCTGATATTTAGCACATTTACATCGCTTAATTGTTATTAGAGTGTTAATGTTAATCCACAGACTGCTGGGGAAAGGATGCAACCTTTAGAAAACACATATCTCACAGAGTCATGATGACGCAGCACTGTCCAAATTTTTTAAGTGACTTAAGTCTTAGTGCCAGAACAATAAAAACATGTACGGATTGGCTCATTTACTTTATCAGCAACCGCTCATTTGACAAGGCTGGAGCTCAGCAGCCGAAGCAATAACACTGCTGTGAACTCTGTATCCGTGACCACATCGGTTAGGTGATCTATGGACCAAAGTGGCACAGAGAGAATACTTTATTTCACAATACTTGCATTACTTTTAGCACAGACTGACATGTATGCTCCTCTTTTCTTTTCATTGAAGAGAGGATCATCACTTATTCGTTCCTTTGACGGTGGAGTTTTCTGATCTATCCCAGTCCAATCTTTGACTATGTTGACTTCAATCAGTTGCTCCAAAGTCAATGCCAAGAGGTATTAGCACTTGACTCCTTGACAGGAATGATGCAGTGAAATCTATATTGCCCGTCACACCCACCTGTTCCTGAAGCATCTCCAACGTTTGCTGGAGACATTCGTTCACCGAGAGCTCACCAGTTTTCAGTATAAGATCTGGATTCTCAGGATGCTCATACTCTGAGTCAATCCCAGTGAAACCTGGCAACAAATGTAAAAAAAAAAGAAACCCAGAGAACGCCATTGAAACCCTGCCAGGATCATTTTCAGGTAAACGAGAGAGTACAATGTCTGAGAAACTTGCGAACCGGTTTGCCATTACAGGTATTGTATACGTGATAGGTTGCAAATTTGTTTTCATCGTAAAGTTTGTGTCATCACGCAGACCTTTGATCTCTCCAGCGCGAGCCCTCTTGTAAAGTCCTTTTACGTCCCTGCTCTCGCACACCTCAAGCGAAGCGTGAACAAACACCTCGAAAAACGGTAGCCCGGCTTTTGCGTGGATCTTCTTTGCCTCCTCGCGATCCTGAGGAAGAAAACAGTGCAGAGTATACGCCTGATCTTCAGTAAAACATTATTCAATCAAAGGAGTCTTTTTTGTACACCCCCCCCCCCCCCCCCCCAGCCCAGCCATGAACAATGATAGACCAGCACTACAATGTCATCGCTTCCTGACCTTGCTGTAAGGAGAAATGAAACTGGTGACGCACACCATGCCGGCGTCAGCAAACAGCTTAGCCACCTCCGCAACGCGCCGGATGTTCTCCTCGCGGTCCTCGGCAGAAAAGCCCAGATTCTTGTTCAGGCCGTGGCGAATGTTGTCGCCATCAAGCGAGTAGCAAGGGATGGCGTTAGACACCAGGTACTCTTCCAGGGCGAAGCTGATGGTAGTCTTCCCAGCGCCAGACAAACCTGGGGGGGCAAAATGTGCTAATAAGACACATGAGCATGATGATAGGTTCAAAGAGATACTGTT
The DNA here is from genome assembly GCF_040956055.1 of Brachionichthys hirsutus. NCBI lineage: Eukaryota > Metazoa > Chordata > Actinopteri > Lophiiformes > Brachionichthyidae > Brachionichthys > Brachionichthys hirsutus. The sequence continues at coordinate 9,932,411 of NC_090903.1, read as the reverse complement.
TAAACATAGCCCGTATCCTGCTAATCCAGATCTGAGGCCAGATTAAGATGCCCCGTCATGATATCATGAGGTTTACCAGTGAGCCAGATGGTGCAGCCTCTGAAGCCTCCCCTGGTGCCAACGACCTGCCCTCTCTTGTTCCGGCTGACATGGTGGGCCTGGTACACCACGTTGGTTGATCTGTGCATATCCTGCAACAGAGGATAACGAGATCAGGCCGAGTCCATTAAGAAAAGCGGCAACCAGGAAGTGCAGGTTGTCGACAATCATGTTGTGCACGAGCCTGCTCGTCAACACGTTGGCATGTAAACCATGTTGTCGTGCCCTCAGTACGGGTTCGAGCAAATCTAGCTTTGATGTCTTATACATTTCTATTTGATCAGTCAAACGTAGAGCGGCCTCTGGATAAATGCTGCATTGACTTCTAGGGAGGAGGGGGAAAGGAAGGAGGGATGGAGGGAGGGTGAGGAGAAACCGGACAATGTGACCAGTGTGCTGCCTACATCCAAGTGATGATGTGGCACACTACTCATGCCCAAATGCTCACCCCATGTACCTACTCGCCCTTCTTCCCCACGGGAGCCCTATGGCTTCGGTTTTTGCATTTCCCGCATCTCTCATGCAAAAAGGTGTGTGTGTATGGGTTTTGTGTTCTGTGTTAATCCTTAATGGTTGACATGTGGCTCGCATTTTACACATGAATACGCCCAAAGAGGCGGGGAACAAACCCAGTAAAACAAAGGAGACACACACGTTCAGCTCCTCTTCCTTCATTTTATTAGCCATGGGATCGTGATGTTTCTTTGGCGCCTGTGCACCATCATAAAAGCCATTAGAAAAAACAAAAAAACACTGTGAATTCTTTTTACAGGACATCATTCTATTAACACAAGATCTGATGTGCAAAATAACTAATAGGAATATGATTTAATCCTAATGAACTCTTATTCAATTTTAAAAAATCGTGCAAAAACATTCTTTATTTCACTCAGGTGAGAGGAACTTTGTGCAGGTTCTTCATTTTTTTGTTGCCTTTTTGCGCTTTCTATATATAATGAAAACATAAAAACAGATAATAATACTTATTATATAATAATAAAGCCATTTAACTTTATATTGCGCTGTCACACTGAAACAATAAAAAAAAAGATCTGTACAATAAAACACTTATGCTTATACCCCCCCCCCCCCGCGCATCTCACCTGGGACCAGTCAGAACGTCTCACCGTTTATTTTATTTTATTTTAAGTAATCGCATCAATTCTCAGCGACAAACTCGTGTTTTAACCTCAGAGTCCTGGCGGGGTCTGTCCCTCATGCGTAAACATGGCACACACACATGAATGGGTAATGTGATGACAGCTCGTATTACAGCTGATCCCGTGTTGATCCGGATCGCTCGACTCACCACACGAATCTTCTTCACTCCGGACATTTTCTCTCGACAGCTGGAACACCGGGCTCGGACGCGCAGAGGCCGCACGGAGACGAAGTTTGTCGCTGGTTCGGGCTGCAACCGCCAAACATTTGCCTTTGCCTGCAGATCGGAGAGGACGACAGGGCTTTTTAAAGCACTTCCAAGACACGTAGCATTCCTCTAGCCCTGCCTCCTCCTCCTCCTCCTCCTCCTCCTCCTCCTCCTCCTCCACCGACGCCACGGAATCTGATGAATTTGGAGGCTTGATCATCGGAACGGGAAGAACCGGTCGAGCTGGAGAAATGGACCGGGAATCACGGTTTTCCTATATGATCGCTGCCTCCCGCAACGCATTTGGTTTCGCGTTACTTTTTCACGCAACATTGCGTTACCTTGCGTTGTAAAAGCGGGAGGGGGGGTAACGCGCTGTCCTCGCTTTGCCATCAGAGCGCACTGGTTAAAGTGCGATGAGTAGTTCGCTAACACCGGCGGGTCAAAGGTCGATCATCCCCCGTGAGAGATTAAACATCAACTATGAGGGTCAAAATACGGCAGGTCGTTCAAAGTTGAATCAATCCTCCTTTATATTATTATAATGTGAGTTCTAATCCGCCGCTATAGTTGTAAGCGTGAAGTCGGTGAGTGGGAGTCAATAAAAAATAAGGTCAATAACCATTAACTAATCGATTATTTACAAATAAATGTAATACATTTCCACCAAGAAATGCATTCAGACAAAAAACAACAAGAGAAGCGGTCAGAGAGCGCAGACCTCCGCCAAGCAGCTCATTCCCCTCCTAATAGGGTTTACACACCGTCCCCATGGTGATCTGGATCATCATCAAAAGGCTCTGAATTGTTCTTGGTATCTTTATACGCCAACCATGAAAAGTAAAAGTGAATCAGCGTTGATGCGTATTTTTAACAGATTTATGAATCTCTAAATGGAGTTTTCAATGTTAAATTTCTTTTTCTTTTTTCCCAAACGCCATTCTGGATCTGATCTGGATAAAATTCGTCGGTGAGATAGATACCCTACGTGACTGTGCCAAATACTACAAACATCGGTCAATAATCAACCGAGATATTGAGGAACAAAGTTTGACTGCAATGTTAACGGACATTTCAAAGTGATCCAGAATCCAGGATCTCTTCTGGATCGGCACCATAATTTAATCATCTGTTCCTGGTAACATTCCCAACATGTCCTGGAAATGTCATCAAGATCCGTCCAGAACCTTTTGAGTTAACTTTCTAATGGACGGACAGAAAAACGCCGGAGATTACATAACCTCCGCCTCGTCGTATAAAAAATATTTTTAAATGAATACATCATCAATGAAAACGAGCATGTCGATGTTTCAACAAAATACAGAAAGTGTGTACTCTGTAAAAATACATCCTTTAATTGCTCATTTCATACAGCAATAGAAGGAAACCTTCCCAATCAGCAACACTGGAATGGTAAACTTCAGATCCTCGTCTGGGATCTTGGTGCATTTCAGAAAGAGACTTTGCTTTTCTCAGATAAGATGGTGAACATTGCTTAGACCTTATATACAGGTCTCTACAAACAAAGATGCTCCCACTAAACTTTGCAAATACAGCACAATAAAGATACTGCAACGCCTTCTTTTCCAGACACCACTGCCCACCTATGCATCAGCAGGAAGCTTGAACAGCTGACACTCGGTCTCAAAGTCGCAGCCACCCAGCAGGTCCCTGTAGTGCTCTCTGATGTCTTCGTAGAGCGGCATGGCGGCCCCCCGTCCAGTCAGGCCGGGGAAGGTCACAGGCTTCTCATTGAGCAGTAGCTGCAGCCTCAGGTCTCCTCCCCCACAGTCGTACAGCACAAAGACCAAGTTAGCTGCGTAGGGTAGCATGTTGCTGGTGCGGAAGGAGCGCCGGGACTGTGCAGCGTAGTTGGTGGATTTCAGAACTTCACGGTCCTTAAAGAGACCCAGAAGGGTGAGCAGTGGGAGGAGGGTCTCTGCATGGCCGACCTGGACCACCACAGCTTCAGTCACCTGCTGGCCTGACCTGACACACACACACACACACACACACACACACACACACACACACACACAACAGAACATGGCCTTCAACATAGTTCTGCTGAAACATTGAAGGAGCTGTCTTACAAAAAGTTGACGGTCACCTGACGCACACACACATGTATAACATGAATGATTATATGAACAAACACAACTAAAATCGACCGATCTCACTTGTTCTCACTGGCTGCTCTTTCCAGTCGACTGAACAAGTCATGGAAGAGGATGCAGCTGGACCTGCTGTTGATGTCGTGGCCGTAGCCCCTTTTCCAGAACTGCTTCAGGTCATTTGCGTATTCCACAACCTGTCGGACAAGACGGGAAAGCATCTCCTGAATGTGCCGTGGGAGGCTTAAGAGAAACGCCGTCAGCCTTTAGCAGTGCAGCAATTACAGTAATAGGGCAATTCATTGTCATCCTGTCAAATGACATCAGAGTTTCTCAGCCAATGAGAATGTAACTGAAATCGCTTGTATGCCAAATTTGTCCCATATAAAATATCTGAATAGCGCCAGATCATAATATAAAGTTATCTCAAGGCACTTTCCAGGTGTAGCAGGGAAAGACAGAACCCAACTTGACCCACAAGAGCAAGCACTTTGGCGACGGAGGCAAGGAAACACTTCCCTTTACTAGGCAGAAACCTTGAACAGAACCTAAGGCTCATAGTGGGCGCGCCATCTGGGTTGTGAAGGAGGGAGAGAGAGAGAGAGAGAGAGGTAGAACGACAGAGACAATGACAGAGCGGGAGAGACCGATACAAGGATAGGTAGGAGGAGAGTCAAAAACAAAAAGAGGGAGAGAGAGTGATAGAGAGACAGAGATAAGAAGCAGACAAACACATAATGTAACACACAGGCTGCTCAACCAGATACTGACTGCTGATACTGACGCTTTCATTTGACCAATCACTTACAAGGAATACTCAGATACAGCCAAAATCACGCAAATCATGGAAACACGACACGGCAGACGCGTACGGAAGGTGGTGAATACCCGAACTGAACGAGGGACGCGCGCTCGGAGCGCTCCGCCATTTAGCGCCAGCATCTGGAAGTTGCTCGTATCTCAAAGCAAACATTTTGCTCGGAGGTTTGTTCGTGTCTCGGATATCTCGTATGTCAAAGCACTCGTATGTGGAGGTATTCATGTACTTGCTTCTTATTGATAACACTCGGGTAAGTGATAGAAATATATATTATAGGCTAGGAAAGGTCCTAAAAGTTCAGGTAAATGTTTGCAAATCATATACTTAACCATAAATAAATGATGATCGTATTTTGTACAATTTATGACAAATGGTTAAAGAGTAACTTTATCAGGTTATTTACTCCTGGAATAGAATAGAATCTTATTTTCTGCCTTATATAGTAGAAAGTCGTTCTAGACGCCAGCTTAGTCCAGCCATGAAGATTCACCTGCGTGCTGCCAAAAAGCATCTAAAGACATTTAATCACAGTAGAAAGAGCTGATTCTTTTTTGGGGGGCTCTTTGTGATTTACCTGGAACCTACACAGACATATTGCAGTAGAACGTGAAATCAAGCACCTGCGCGTCCGCCTCGTCAAACAGCCGGCACCAGGGAGAGTTCACGGTCTTGATGGCAAACTCGTACGCGCACAAATAAAACGCAGCTTCTGCCGATTCTGGAAGAGAAAGGATGGAATAAAATGTTAATTAGCCTCCAAGTCAAACAAAGACACTAAACACACGAACCATCTCTACCGACTGCACTGGGATTAACTGAATTCCAGTCGCACTCGGGGGGGGCTTTCAGTAGTGTACCTTTGTTTGGAACCTGATTCATCTGTGAAATGATTGATTTTCTACGACAGATATTCCGACAGCTCGGTACATTTAACGGATCCGACTGCTTTTAGGGCCGTGAGATCGACCTCGGTGCTGCTGGTTGCCCCTGAGCATGCGCTTTCTGTCGCTGTGTCACTTCCTAGTGTGATAACTAGCACTGCCCTCAACACTCAGGCATCATCCGGGTGGGATATCTTAGACATCATAGTCCTCAAAGTTGGCGTGGAAGGACCAAAACGCCTCGATCAGTGCAGGGACCCTCGACCCTCGACCCTGACCTTCCGTGATGCTGCTGTAGGGCACTCCGAGGCGGTCCGCGATCTTCTCCTGGACCCTCCTCATCTCCGGGCCCTGCTTGAACCGGTCCATCTCCAGCAGAGCCGAGGGGTTGTTATCGACCTCCTCCACGAACCTGGTGCAGCGGTCAAAAAACCTCATCAGCGCGTCGTTCACCGCGTGATCAAACTCCTTATCTGGGGAAAGAAAAAGCAACAGATCATGAAAACGCATGCGATGGTGAATCCTAAAGGTAAAAACGTGAAGGGCCTGACCTGTGACGTCCCACAGCTCTGTCAGCCCGGCGATGAAGGCCAGCGTGCTGTTGACGCACCTGTGCTTGGAGCTGCTTACGAATCGCATGAATCCACCGCGGAGCTTCTCCTCTGAGATCAGAGAGGGCAGCAGCTTGGACAGCCTGACGGCCAGATGTTGGACGTCTTGGACTCCCTTGTGCACCAGGCGGCCGTCCATGTCCTCGCTGTACCACATGGTCCACCGGCTCTGGATCTCTCGCAGCCAGCTCTCCTCGCCAGCGGCGCTGCTTTTCACCAGGTCGTAGAGTTTGCGCATCTTCCTGACGTTTTTGCTCGTCGGGTATCTGGTGCCGTGCCTCACGATGGCGGTCACGTGGATCTCACGACACCGGGCGGATGGCGGCTGTAAGATCGACCGGTTGACGGCGAGTATGTCCTGGATGAGATGCGGGTTCACTTCCTCGTAGCGCCCTTTGGTGGTGAAATATTTGGCGATTGCAGGAATGTCGGGAATGTCCGCATCCCGAAAACAGCCGCAAAGTCCGATGACGGTGACGAATGGAGCAATAATAATGACCAAATTTGCGATCGGCATGTTGGCTCCTTTGAATGCGTGACCCCCCCCCCCAAAAGCAGCCGCTCAGCCAGTGGCTCATGACCCACATAGCCCAGGGCCGGCCAAAAACTTTCTGGGGCCCGAAGCGATAAGACAAACTACGGAGGCCCTGAAGGTTTTTTTTTTTTTTTTTAATCTTCTCTGCACAACTTTGTAACTTGTGTGAGCTCGATCTTTATTACATGGGCAAAATCTAATATCTTAATAACCTTGAAAACCACTTAATTCTGCCTTTGCATGTTTCTTCTTTTCCTTTCTTTCGGCCTGTCCCGCCAGCCGGCTGTAACGGATGCCTCATTTTAATTATTAGAAGAGAAAAAGGCATAAATAGATTTTATTACTTGTAGTAGTATCAGTCATCATTCTTGGTGGTATTTCTATTACAGAATTTTAATATTAAATTCAAATACAAATTTTAATGGATATGCCTTGTACCATTCAGCATCGAATCTCTCTCCCTAGCCATCATGTGAAGAACACATGCCCTTGTCTTTTTCTTTTCTTTTCTTTATTTCTATCACCCTTTGGTCATTTTCCGACGTTTATAATTTGCTATTGTAACAAATTGACTGGGTTATTGACTTAACCCAGTCATCTCATTCTAAAGGTTTTTTTTTTTTTTACAAAACCCATTAGAGAATTTTGAGTCAAGTGAGACATCTTTATCTAAATAGCTAAACATTTCAAGTAAAAGAAAAAAAGAAAAAAGGTAACTCTAACTCCAGAATCATTAACATCATGGTTTAAGCTTCAGCAGGGACTTTGAGCAGCTGACACTCGGTCTCAAAGTCGCAGCCATCCAGCAGGTCCCTGTAGTGCTCTCTGATGTCTTCGTAGAGCGGCATGGCGGCCCCCCGTCCAGTCAGGCCGGGGAAGGTCACAGGCTTCTCATTGAGCAGTAGCTGCAGCCTCAGGTCTCCTCCCCCACAGTCGTACAGCACAAAGACCAAGTTAGCTGCGTAGGGTAGCATGTTGCTGGTGCGGAAGGAACGCCGGGACTGTGCAGCGTAGTTGGTGGATTTCAGAACTTCACGGTCCTTAAAGAGACCCAGAAGGGTGAGCAGTGGGAGGAGGGTGTCTGCATGGCCGACCTGGACCACCACAGCTTCAGTCACCTGCTGGCCTGACCTGACACACACACACACACACACACACGCACGCACAACAGAACATGGCCTTCAACATAGTTCTGCTGAAACATTGAAGGAGCTGTCTTACAAAAAGTTGACTGTCACTAAAAGATAGGACCCACATTTATTTTAGGGTACTTCAACTTTAAAATAAAAAAAAAGTAAATATCAAAATGGCAAAACATAAACATTTAATGACAACAAAGCAAACAAGACTGAAGGATGAGCAAATAAAACCAGTTACACCAGTTACACCAGTGACACCAGTGACGATTTAATCTATACTATATCTAAGTATGTTTATGTGAACTGCAGTTCATGTTAAATGTTTTCTTACTTGTTCTCGATGGCTGCCCTGTTTATTCGGCTAAACGCATCATGAAAGAGAATGCAGCTTGACTTGCTGTTGATGTCATAACCATAGCCTCTTTTCCAGAATTCCCTCAAGTCACTTGAGTATTCCATGATCTGTTGATGCAAATAAAGGCCGTCTGTTTGCTTGTATTTAAAACAAACTGAGTGTCAAGCCACTTTGTAACTGGAGTCACAAAAAAACCTTCCTTTAGCATGCAATTCCAGAAGGATTCCCAGAGCATGAATCAATCTATCAATCTATCTATCTGATGATTACTGTAAATTTATAAATGAAAGTTCAAAGCAACAACATTCAAAGGGCAAGCATCTTGGAACACGCAGCAGAGTTGCATCGATCTTTCAGAACATCCAGGCACATTGCATAAGAGATTTACTGACCCCCAGCCAATAATTCTCTTTTGTAATTTAGACAAGGTCCTTTACATGGAAGCATTGAAACCGATTAGCACAATTCTAAAATGATTGCAAAATTACTGTAAGCAGGCAGCGTGACGCGTGAGTCGGCTCGAACAGGTTGTGCTGTTCCTGTTCCGCTACTGTGCATGGAGCAGAATTATACTTCAGAATGCATCCTAGTAACATTCCCAACATGTCCTGAAAGGTTCATCAAGATCCTTCCAGAACGTTTTGAGTTATCTTGCTAACAGGCAGAAAGACAGATGCCTGCAATTACATAACCTCACCTCGGCGGAGGTAAATATAGCAATAATAATATATCTCTGAGTGATGCCAGTGTACAGTAAATGACATTGATCAAGCTGCGTGAACTATGAAAATAATCTAATTGTGTTTCATTTGTTTAGGTCAGGGGTGTCAAACTCATTTTCTCCGAGGGCCAGACCAGCACTATGGTTGCCCTCAAAGGGCCAGTAACACAGTGTAAATGTAACTAAATGTAATTTAACGTGAAATAAATGTAACTACTCCTTAACATGCTTATTCCTTATTACTACTACATCATTAAAAATATATTATTATTGCTATATTTACCTCCGCCGAGGTGAGGTTATGTAATTGCAGGCATCTGTCTTTCTGCCTGTTAGCAAGATAACTCAAAACGTTCTGGAAGGATCTTGATGAACCTTTCAGGACATGTTGGGAATGTTACTAGGAACAGATTATTACATTTTGATGACTATCCAGAATGGATCCTGGATTCTGGATCACTTTCATTCTTCTGTTAGCATTGCAGTCAATGGAGCTTCAACATTTGTTCCTCAATATCTCAGTTGATTACTGACCAATGTTTATGGAATGTGACACAACCATGTAGGGTGGGGACCTCTCTCTCACCACCGAATTTCATTTGGATCGGATCCAGAATGGACTCAGTACAAAATATTAAATTTTAACATTCAAACCCCATTAAACTCTGGTTCACTTTTACTTTTCATGGTTGGTGAATAAAGATACCAAGAACAATTTAGAACATTTTGATGATGATCCAGATCACCATGTGGATGGTCTAAATCTAATTTTGAGGGGAATGAGCTGCTCGTTGGAGGTCTATGCTTTCTGGGTGCTTTTCAAGTTATAACATTAATTAACATTTAATTGATCAGCTTAAGAAAACAAAATTACTCCATCAAATCAACAATCAGATGTGACAGATGCAGCATTTTCCACAAACAAATGTCTACACACAGCTCTCGCGGGCCATAAAAAATGATGTGGCGGGCCACATTTGCCCCCCCCCCGGGCCTTGAGTTTGACACCTGCGGTTTAGGTGAAAAAAACCAGACTGGACAACATTCTTACTGTAACACAAGTCTCAGATCAGATATGAGCCTCATGTGAAAGCAGCAGATCACCTGGCAGAGACCAGGGCTTTACAATGAGCTATAGCCGAGAGGGAGCTGATATTGTATATAAATAATACAGTGTCATAATGTTGTTACCTTCAACTTGAGAAGTGATGAATGGAAAAGTATGAGCACAGCAACTATAGAGCAATGGCCTTAAGTTCACTTTGAGTTTGTTTTTCTGCTCAGGGAATCAGTGGGGCTGTTATAGACACACACACTCAGAATAAGGAATAGGCACGCAATAGTACTCTGTTTAAAAGACACAATTAGTTGAAAATGTATCTTGGTCTCCTGTGTGTGCAAGTATCTCTCATCATCAAAACAAATTCCAGTGAGTGTCCTCCCACATAAATCTGGAGTTGGTCTGGGGGGAGTGTGTAGCATCTCCACGGTGCTTGTTAAACGCCGCAAAGCACTATAATCACCATGTTGTGCTTTGATTTTGGTCTTTTTCCTTATCTTATACACACAGTAATATGGAATGCCCTTTAATAAAGCTTGAGCTTTCAAAATATTTGCTTAGCCAGAGGAAATGAGAGAGCACTAATAAAATCCAGCTGATCCACCACATCTTCCCCAAACGCCTGAGAAGATGGGGAATGTTTAAAATCAGAGTCGCCTGCCTGTCGCCCACTAATGTCTCCATTACTACAAGAAGGTCCAGACCAATACAGATGATTCCACTATTAATTGTAAATGAATTAAGAGGTGCATTTGATGCCGCTGTGCCACCGTGTCCACAAAACCATTCGCTCCTACCTTTGCGTCATTATGGTCAAACAGCTGACACCAGGGGGAATTCACGGCCTTGATTGCAAATTCATATGCACACAAGTAAAATCCTGCCTCAGCCATGTCTGCAGGGGAGAAGTTAATGGGAAATATTTAATGGCACAATTCCATGGAAAATTAAGACACTTAAAAAAAAAAAAAGATACCGGAATAATGCCATTGTCTCTAAATATAGTTATGGAGTGCACCATTCCAGTGTATGCAGTTTATTGAAACTATAGTTAAGTGTTGTGCTTATTTTAAAACTTAACCGAAATAGGAATTGGTTGCATGAATGAATGGCAACCTTTATTACAACCTGATGGAGAGGATTCAACTTCCAGATGATAAAACAACGCCCCCCAGTGGACATTGATGAGATCATTATTCTCGTTTTTCATTGACGAGGGATGAATCCTTATACAGTAATGCCTTGACATAGGAGTATAATTCGTTCCTGGACCGAGCTCGTAACTGAAATCACTCGTATGTCGAGGTATTACTGCACTTTGGACCGGACATATTGAAATGATCTGAAGAAAACAGCATGTACATGCCAAATAAGATATTCAACAGAAACATGCAGCTTTGACCATGTGTGATTAGACTCAATGGCACTCCGAGGCGGTCCGCGATCTTCTCCTGGACCCTCCTCATCTCCGGGCCCTGCTTGAACCGGTCCATCTCCAGCAGAGCCGAGGGGTTGTTATCGACCTCCTCCACGAACCTGGTGCAGCGGTCAAAAAACCTCATCAGCGCGTCGTTCACCGCGTGATCAAACTCCTTATCTGGGGAAAGAAAAAGCAACAGATCATGAAAACGCATGCGATGGTGAATCCTAAACATAAAAACGTGAAGGGCCTGACCTGTGACGTCCCACAGCTCTGTCAGCCCGGCGATGAAGGCCAGCGTGCTGTTGACGCACCTGTGCTTGGAGCTGCTTACGAATCGCATGAATCCACCGCGGAGCTTCTCCTCTGAAATCAGAGAGGGAAACATCTTTGACAGCCTGACGGCCAGATGTTTGAGGTCTTGGACTCCTTTCTGCACCAGGCGGCCGTCCATGTCCTCGCTGTACCACATGGTCCACCGGCTCTGGATCTCGCGCAGCCAGCTGTGTTCACTTGAGGCATTGTGCAGAATGATGTTGTAGAGCTGCTGCATCTTCTTGATGTTTTTGCTTGTCGGGTATCTCGTGCCGTGCCTTACAATGGCAGTCAGATGGATTTCACGACACTGGGCAGACGGAGGCTGTAAAATCGACCGGTTAACAGCAAGTATGTCCTCTTTCAGATGTGGGTTCAGCTCCTCATAACTCCCTTTTGTGTTGAAATATTTAGTGATTGCTGGTATTGTTGGATTGTCCTGAGTCTCCACACAATATAGTAACCGGCAAGAAAGTAAGAGTAAATGAAAGGCAATACAATTTCTGAAAGAAATCTGCATGATGCACAAAGAATCAGTTGGATATCAGCTGTGCCTGTAACTGAGTATCTGTGTTGAAATACGGACTGAACAGAGTCCAATCCAGCGTGTTTACTCCTCCCACCATGACTTGATATGTAAACACTTTTTGTGTTTGCTACTGACTGGCAATTTCAGAAAACAGAACAGAAATTGAGACACAAATGTTTTTTTTTTTTGATGCACTGGCAGGAATATGATCAAATGAAATTACATGCAGGTCCCACACAGTGGGCAGTCATTTCATTAACGTATTAATAAACAGAAGATGTTTCAGGTGAATGGTTGCAAAGCTGAATGAAGCTCACATTTGATCAGAGAAAATGGCATTTCGGTGGAAGCCTTAATAGTAAGTTTCCTGTGCTTGATTGTAAATGCTGTTAAAGGCTTGGGATTGTTGCTCTATTTACGCTTGAGAAACGTATATTCTCTGTAGGTCCTAATGACAATCATCAGTGAATTGTGCCTTTCACAGCAAAGAGACTAATCCTGATAGATTATGTCCATATTATGTAGAATATTATATTAGAATGAGAGGACCTCACCAGTAGATGGCGACCTTCAGTGATCTTACTGATGCCGCTTCCAACGCCGCACTTTTTTGCGTGGTTGTCACTGTTGTTGCGTTCAACAGCGCCTCCTGCGCCCCAGATTTAGCGCGTTTCCCTTTTAAGTAAATATATGAATCGTCATTAAAAAGCAAAGAGCAAGAGGTGCAAGAGGCGCTGCTAATCTTAGTATGATTATAATTGGAAATTAAACATGCTTTCCGGCATTTGTCCGTCGTTTGACATATTCAAGCGGGGTGATTTCTGACGGTCCCTGAAGGCAGCACGGATGACGCGCTTTAAGGGAACTCCCTGTTTCTCCAGTAACAAAACCAAACGGTTTGCCCAAGAAGACCAAACAGCACACAGACTGGAAGGGATTCGGAGGACATTGCGGGTGAAAGCCGCAAAAATTACGAGAGAAGCCACGCGAGATTCTGGAGACGAGGTAAATGCATTACAATGTTGTCTTACGGAAACTCAGCTAGCCGCTTAGCCAGGTGTGAGGTTTGTCACTTTCCGAGTCGTGGCAAGCTGTTACTACTTGATGTGATTACGCTGTCGCTAATTGGGAGATAAAAGTCTGCGTCTAACGTATAAGATGAACCTCGGTGTTGTGTAACAGACCGCTTCTTGCTTCTTTATACCCGGACGTGTTAGCTCACTCCTGTACTCTTGCTTGCTGGCCTTGCGCTGGAACATTTTTTATCACTTGACGTGGAAACACTCCCGTCGTCGTAAATCAAGGCATGACGTGATTATGAAGGAGCCTAACTTTGGATTCGGTTCGCGCTGCGTGATTTCTAATCGCAGACAAAATGTTGGGCTTAGTTATGAAATAAACCGCATTCGGACCTGCAGTCCACCACGGAGTCGCGAACCGTTACACGAAACCGCGCTGTGGATCCAGAAGCCCTGTGTTTTTAGCTAGCTAGCTAGCTAAGATACTGGAGATGCCAGCGTTCCCATCTATTTTTAGTTGGTCAGACCGTAAGCTCATAAGCCGCAGTTTACAGTGGCGGCCGAGGCCTTTATTGTGAACACCAGCGGCGTTTCGGCACATTAAAACCACCTGTGTCGGGCCACGATTTTCATGTGACACCGTATTTCACTCACAGGCACCGTTGAGCTGCAGAAGGTTCCGTGCGTGACTGTGAAAGCCACGTCCAGTCAGGCCACACGCATTATGCACAGAGACGTCTGTGTAACCAGTTTGATGAGAAAGCAAATTTTTTTTTTTAGAGAGATCTAAACGGTGTGAGTGGAGCGATTGTCAAACGTTACAGCAAGTCAATGGGGTTTACTGTCGCTCCTCCATCCAGTAATCCAGCAATGACATCCTCATTGCCAGAGCAAAGCGTGCCAGCCGGCCGACAACTGGAAACAATGAGTTTTCTGTTGGTGCAAGCTGAGATTCAGCCTTGAGAAAGAGTCAGCTCGCTGTGAAACATATTAAACGACGTGAACTAAAGTCATCAACTTCCTCTTCCTAGTAAAAGGTGCCTCCACATCCCCTTTTTTTTTTAAACTGCTGGTTTTATTCAGAAGTTGTTTATAACTTCACAACTAACTATATCTGAGAACATTCTCAGACGTGATTACATTAGAGAGACGTGTAATTTCTGCTGAATGAGTACATGGCGTCAACGGATATGAATGACGACTTTGGCAACGTGCCACGTGCTTCATAACATTCCACAGCGAACAGGTGCTGGCTTCTGTCTTAGTGGTTGTTGTTGCATTTATCTTTAACCCACGTTGGGTTCGGCTTTTGCAAATGACTGATCTTCATTTTTGGGCGGGGAACAGTGAAACCGAGAGTAACGGGAAATGAGAGAGGATGCAGATATCTGGAAGACAGGATGGGGATGGTGGATGAGTCAGACAACAAGGAAAGCCGGCCGCAGATAAACTTAGAATGAGCAGGGAAAGAATAAGTGCACAAATTCGAATATCATTTTTTGAGCTGCTGTGTATTGAGAGATTTTCTGAGAGTATCAGCTACGGGGGGTCGTTGACTTGCGACCGCACTCGTCTGTTGTTGTTGTTTTGAAGAAGTTCTCTGTGGGCTTGAATCGATTGCCATTGCTGTTAATAATGTGTTTAAATCTCAGCATCTCAGTCGACTCTGTCATTTTAACTGGTTACTGGTCAAAACTATCGCGGTGCCTTTTTTTTTTTTTTTTTTTTTAAACATTGTAAATTTAGGTGCAACTGTGCATGCTAAACATGCGCCGATCAATCGGCCGGCCGGCTGTCGTTTTACTTGACTGGGATTAATGTGACTAAAGTGACTAAATGTAGCCACACAAACCTCAAATGAGCTTCATCATTACGCAGATAAACGATGACTGTAATGACAAATACTGTGGACAAGGCTGGGGAGTTGAGGTCTTAAGGAATTTTATGTAGTGCGTGCTGCGCATGTTTGTGTCTAACCTGTTCATGGTACCTTACCTGAGCCAGGTATGCTCTTGTCTTGACTTGTTCTGAGTAAATTTTGCCTTCTTCTGCATTCCTTGGTCGTACCCACTCATCGACGGGGTAACTGACACGGGGGCTCGGGTTGCTTTGGTGGACATTGAAAATTCCCCACATTCACCTCAATTGCAGTACATGTAGTTAGTTTTAGTGTTTACTCACGAACAAAAGTTATTCATCATGCTTCATTCCTTTTAGTCTACTTGTGCTGTTGACAAAATAATTTTTGGCTTGTGCAGCTAAAGTCTGTGAAATACATGATGCTTTTGTTTGTGAAAGAGAAAGCTGAGAGAGTTTCACAAATAGAGCAGTAATATGTAGCATGTCATTTTGCCCATTCAATTATTAGAATTTTTTATTGAACCAAAACGATGCAACCAAGTGATGGATTGCGTTACACGCTAGTGTTCACCTGTTGATTTATTTCTTTTTTTACCTGAATTATTTTGTTACGTCAACTCTGTTACTTTAATTTGCTATTGATCATAACTGCCTCAAGTGTCTGTTGGTAAATCATTGTGTGTGTGTGTGTGTGTGTTCAGACATTGTAAAATGGGTGCACATTTAATGCTTGAAATGCATGCGCAGTTTGCATACGTGCATCTCTGCCACTCTCCAGAGTATGTTTCTCTGTACTGGATAGCAAACCGATGCTACGATGCTTGCAATTAATGGCCTTGGCCTAATTGTACCACGATACTACAATCGTAGTTCCGGACGCTCGTCAAGAATCATTTGATTTTCATTATTGGTTTGTCATTCAAAGTTATCGCATATCTGTTATTCTGTCCGACTTTGCAGGTTGGATAATTATTAGATGAATATACTGGTATATGCTGTGCTACACACTCATTACTCCCTATTCACAAGTACTCCTTTTGTTATAATGTTTTCTGCACTGCATGCCCGGCAGGTTATTTGCAAAGGTCCCGAGTGACCTAAGGCCACAGGTGGTTTCCTTACTGGCAGAGGACGCCTACCACCATATGGTGCTTGTTGTGCCTTTCATCTGGGCTCTCATAAGACGTCATCCATGCCATCCGTGTACTAGTCTGCTTTATCTTTAGCCTTGACTGAGCAGTCCTGCTTTATTAAATACGAGACTGACTAGAAATCTTTTTCTGTGATGGTAAGGTTGGTGAGGGCTGCTTGAAGAAGCACAATTCAAACAAGGTTCATGTGACATCGTAGTTCTGTCGCATCCCAAATTGTTACTCTTAGATAATGTAAAGATAGATTAGCATAGTTGTGTTATTCTGCATAGTAACAGGAGAAAAAGGAAATGTTTTTAATCTGCTATAGTATAATGTAATCAAATTTAATACATTTGATTCTTGCATAAGTGATTTGGACCTAGGTACTGGATATAGTCATATGTTTGAAATTCAAAATCTATCATTGCAATAGAACATACAGTAACTGGCAAATTGTGATGCAAATATTAAACAGACAAGCTGCATATTAAATGTACTACAATTTTTTAATTTATCTCGGTTTAGGGCAGGCAGCCATATTAAGATGAATAAAACCTCATCAAACATTCACAAGAGCAGACGGTAAGAGAACAAAATACCCTATCTAGTATGGTGATAGTTTAAAACGTGCATCATATATGAACCAGATTTTGCCTGCATAAGCAAAATCTAACTAAGTAATTACTGGACTGTGTACAGTAGTTACTTAGTAAAGTTTTAAGTGAGAGAACAAATGAGGGGTCATTTTGGAGCTTCAACAGTCGAGCTTCATAAATGATTAACACGAGAGCTATTTCTTAGGATTGGAAATGAGGCAATGAGAGGGGCAGTGAAGCTTGGATGTTTTGGAGATACGGTCAGAGAGACCAGACTTTGATGGTTTGGACATGTCCAGAGGAGAGATGTGGACTATATCGGTAGAAGGATGCTGAGGAGGGAGAACGTTGATTTGCTGTGGCGACTCGCCGAAGCAAGATGAGATAATTTCTTCTTCTAGCCTTTAAGGAAGTCCATCCAACCGAGTTAGTCCGAGAACAATGATGACTATAACATTTGTCATTTGCGGTAGAGCGTGAGTCACTGTGATACAAAGGGTTTAACTGCTGAAGTGTTGGCGGAGCAGCATAATGATACAGAATATTGGCTTGAAGAAAGATGACATGAGAGTTTTATTGCTGGAAGAAGAGGACTATCCTTAAACTTGAGTGAGGAAGGCTGGTTTTAATCTTCAAGTTTGAATCACAGTTTGAATGCAAAGTTTAAAATATAGTCTGAGCTCTTCGTCATAGATCCAAAGAAAGGCAGCAGTAATACTACTGGAAAAGAAGAGGGGGAAGTAGTGAGAACAACTATTGAATTGATGAAGGAAATAATTGCCAAATATGAAAATTGCATTTGTGTCTCAGATCTTGCTGCTCAGTATGGTATGCCAAAATCAATGATTGCGACTTTTCTTTGTGTACTTTTACTATGCTTTTGTTTTTGGTTCTATTTACACTTTAATGTGTTATCTGTTGTTTAGGTATACATAGTTATATATTAATATAACTGTAGGCATATAAATGGGCATTTATCTGGTGCAATAGGAACGGATTAATCTAGTTTCTATTATTTCTTATGGGAAATGTCATTTTTCAGTGTTACGGAACTAATTATGTTGGACAAACAAGGTTCCACTGTACAGTTTTAAGCTTGAATGACATAATCGGTGCGATTAGTTCAGGAGAAGAACAATACATACTTTGATTTTATGCCCGCTTGGTTAGGGTCAAACCTAATAAAATAATGTTCTTTTTATATCAAGATGAAAACAAAGGTTCGAGTAAATGCCCAGGGGCAATCCATTTCCAAAGATAACTTGTTTTATGACAACCACACACCTGTGGCTTCGTTACATTTAGTGCGTCAATAGAGGAACGTAGCTGTTGAGTAAACAGTGATTCTAGAAGTATTGCTTAGAAATGAAGACGATTTATCAGACAGTACATGTTGAGAATCTGAAAAAGAAATCAGCAGTTTGTTCATATTACTGGGGCGGTTATTATATTCATCTTCATAACCAGAGCAGTCCAGAAGAGAGGTTGCATAACTGCAGTATTCCTACTTCCTTTGTTGTAGGCCTCCAATAAAACAAACCAAAGGCGTGTAGAGATAGAATGACATTTTCACAGTATAGATATGATGGTATCATGTCGTATAAATACTGAAATATCTTCAGTATTATTTTGATATCACATTTTATGAAATGCATTTAGATGGAAATGATTACATTAAAAGCTCTTTGTTATGGATTAAAGTTTTGAGGGGGACGCATTGTTTGATGGAGTAATTATGCTTGGGATTACAGGACAACCAGTTGGACATGTTCCTCATTAGTAATCGCTTTGGGCCTAGAATGCTTGATACTGTTATCAGTACATGCACATTTCTTAGTGAGTTATCAGTCCAGTCGTGTAATTATGTTGTGCTTGTAAGTGAATAGTGAGGGAAACATAATTACAGTAAATTCTAAAACAGTCAGAAATTGGACACAAAAAAACCTCATTTACTAATCAAAAGAGAATTTACTTAAAATGCAAATCAGGATTGCTCAGTGATTAAAATGCAGTAATAAAGGTCCTGTTAAGGTTGTATTTAGTTTGTGGTAGAGAGCTCAGATGGCAGTCTCAATCTTTGTTCTGTAAGACTTTCTGCACGGCTGTTTAATGTTAAAATATTTCTCTCTCGCTCTCCGTCTCTCTGCCTGTTAGATGAGCCGGCCATTTTTTTTTTTATATCTCCAAAATGCTAACATTCCAAACTTCTTATTCATCCACCATGTTCATCAAAGATGGACGCTGTTGATTCATAGTCTGTCGCGCCAAAGTAGATTAACAGATGAGCAGATAAGTACTGCCGGTCACTGATCGTCTTTCCAGATATATAGACAGAGTTTTCAGCAACTTTTTGCTGACTAGGAATTTTGAAGTTTCTTGGGAAAATAAATGAAGCCTCACCATGGTAATTAAGTAAACATCTGCCTTAGTTTTATTTACTCATTTATACAATGCAACTGAATTGAAGCTTAGATCAAGATCATGTTTGGTTTAATTTTATCCACAAGAGCTTTCAGTTTAACCACTATGGGCCAGATTGGTTGTGTCAATATTTATCTGTGCAGTATTTGCATGTAAAGGGATACGGGGTGAGATTGTGGTGTTCACCCATTGTTTTTTTTTTTGTTTAGTATTTTCCACAGCATGAAAGAAAATCTGAAAAGCGATACTACT
Organism: Brachionichthys hirsutus; assembly: GCF_040956055.1. Lineage (NCBI taxonomy): Eukaryota > Metazoa > Chordata > Actinopteri > Lophiiformes > Brachionichthyidae > Brachionichthys > Brachionichthys hirsutus. The sequence goes on along the minus strand of NC_090903.1, from coordinate 9,913,162 downwards.
ATTTAAAATTCTGTAAAGACGAGGACAACACCCTCAGGACACGAAGCAGGGTTCATAAAAACAAACACTTCCTTTCAAAAAGGGTCTTTTGAGGAGGGATTTCATCTTAGTTTCTCTTGACATGGCTGATCTTGTTCAGTTGTGCAATCGCATATCTGTAATCTATCCAAAGATTTAACTATTTTGCGTGGAAGTATGCCGTACAGAGAGCCGAAGCTGACGAATACAAGAAGCCTCCCCCTGCCAGGCACACAGACACACACACGTCAAATAACCACAACCGCACCCACACCATGTTGGTTCAGAAAGCCCTGTGGGGGCTTGGTGGGGGAGCTACCACACCCATTTCTGAATCAAATACCTACCAATTCACTCCATCAGCACAACGTGTATAAATATAAGATTTGCTTTAGTTGTATCATTCAGAGAGGGTTTGATCCATAAATGACATGGTACCGTCTTCAGCTTCAAGATGTGTTCTTTTGTTGTTGACTAGAGTTGTTGGGATAGACACAATGTTTGTGTTTGTTTTGAGTCTTAAAAAGTCTTGTTGTATTTGCAAAGGTGATTATAAACCATTGACATGCGATGAGGTTCATGGCTGGTGAGGCACTGACTTCATTACAATTCAATTTACAAACCGAGTTGCTGTTTTAAGATCAGTAGATAAAAAATGGAATGAAATGAGAAAAATATTTTCAGGAACTTTTTGTTTATTGCATTTTGTTTACAACCAGTTCAGGGTAACCGAGGGGACAGTGCAGTATGTACTCCAGGTACTTGTGTTTTCACCATGTAAAACGGTCACACGAGAGTTTCAGTTTCAGAGCACCATCATCATTCCATCATCACTCCACCAAAATGAATACTGATGCGCTTGAGTATTCATAATTCTTGAGACCACTGGAGATGCCTTAGTGAATGCAGCATTTATTAGTTTCAGGATTAGTTTGTTTTCTCCGGATCATTAGAATAGTTTGCAAGATTATTCTATCACCGAGTACACTGTAAGATGATTTACTGACCAAAGGTCTTCAGTACACAGTACTTGCCTGAATCTCCTTTCACATATTGCGCTGCTACCCTTAAATTTTCTGGACTGCTAAATGTGTGTGAATGCATACATGTATGTCCGAATCGGATGAAACTATGGCGTTCCATAGTATAAAGTCTCTGAGAGACCCGTGTATCAGTACAGCAAGTCATCTTGAGAAATCACAGTGAGCAAGGGAGAGTCTTGATGATGTTACAGTTGTTGAACTAGTCATGAGTACCTAGACATAAGGTTTGGCTGCCCAAATGCGTACTCAAAGTATGTCGGTACGATAATGCACCAGTTGGTTTGAATGTAGTCTGTTCCAAGTTCTGGTACAAAGGAGCAACGATATGTTAAATCACTGATTGTCAAACTGGAGTATGCATACCATACCCCAGACAGCATGTAAACAGTTTACAGCTTAATTTCACTTAAGTAAAGTAATCTTAATTTTATTATGATGGTGGGCAATGAGTAATCATGTACTTTGTTTTAGACGTATTACTTCGGTGCGCTCTCTTTCAGCCCTCTATTTATCACTGACCTTTGCTCACACACACGGTGCCTGCTGCAAGAAGAATATCTGATGACCTGACTATAGTACTGAAGGATACAGTGAAATGGTGAACTTATGACCCGTGATCCCATGTGCAGCAAAATGTCCAGCAAACATTTCAACCCGTCAGTCCACCTTGAAGTAAAGTACAATCCTATCGATGGCAAAGATTCGGGCGTTGCTGAGAGATGAGCTTCAATGTCGTTCATTGACCAAAGTTTTTCCTTTTTCATAATGAGTTTCTACAAGGTTGACCTGTATAGGGGGGGGGATATTTCTACTGTCCCGAATGAACTGAGTCTCAGACCAGAGCCTGTCCTCGATTTCTTTCAGTGTTTAGGACAAATTTGAAAAGGTTTTGAGCAAAAACAAATGGGAACTTGTCAACAGGAATATATTATGCAAGTAGCTTTCTGATACAGCCCAGCCAGATGGCAGATAGAACTGGATTCACTTATATTCAGGTCACCCTCCCAGTACTGAATGAATGAATATGGCTTGCAGTCCCAATTTTTGGTTTTCCTTCCATGCAGAACTATAATTCATGAAGATAATTTTTTATTTTTTTAAAAACTTGGCACAGGTTTTACTACCTATAATTATGCACGATACGAAATGCATATCTTAGTGGGGGGGCAGCTTGCCAGTGTATTAAGCAGCTATTGGCCTTGGCAGAGGTGACTGTGCTGGGCCTGACTGCTGGCTGATGGCCCTCTTTAGAAGGGTGGGGCTCTCGGTGTTGACCTTCACTGGGATTAATGAGTTCCTCCTTACAGTGTGACTCCCTCCCATCCTCTCTCTGTCCTCATAAGCAGTGGATCAGACTTTGCATCCAGTTTTACTGCACATTCCCTTGAACATGAGTTTATGAGTTCTTGCAAAACTGTTTTTGCAAAATCTATACTTTTTTTAATGTGACGCTAACTTTTTTCTGTTTGTTTTCTCAGTCTGGCAAACAGGCTGTCTTTATATGGTTCAAGCTACTGATTCAAATTTCCCCCCCCTGCCATGTGGAACAGATTAGATACAAACAATGATCAGAATCAGGCATTATTCCTATATCTCAACGGTTGAGACATTCTACGCTTCATGTAAAAGCTTTATTCAAATTTTTAAATGACGTGAATTATTTATTTAATGTTTCATGTCTGAAATGGAGCTTAAGTGGTTTCATGACCACACCCTGTAGATTCGTGGAAGTCATAACCGCATTGTGATCGCAACATTTTACTTTGGCTTTAACAGGGCTGTAAGGAAGAGCGGATGAGGTGAAGCCAGCCGAAAGTAGCCAAATCGCTTCATCGGGTATCTATTAGCCCCTGCGCTGCTGCCAAACCCTCCACTCCATCACTTCAAGAGGAGGCTGCGCTCCCCCTGGGTGCAAGACAACATGTGTCCAAACTGTATAGGACTTACCACCGCTTTATAGAAAGCCAAACCTCCTCTGAACCTTCCCCTCTTGTTTGAGGACCTTGTTTCTCCTTGTTATTGCCCCCTGGCCACGATGAAGAAGGTGGCAGCATGGTCGGCAGAAGACGTCTCCAATTGGTTGAGCAAAGAGGGGATGCCAGAATACGTAGATGCCCTTCGTCAGATGGATGGCCCTGCTCTGCTTGGGCTCACGGAGGCAGATTTCCTAATTCCTCCCCTCTTGCTCGTGTCATCTGATGGGGGGCAGCAGCTGCTGGAGCGACTGGAGACACTGCGGATAGAGACTCACATCGAGGCTCATAAAAACGGCCATGCAAACGGCCATGTCGGCGGGCTATCTAATGGAACTAGCAAACTTCAAAGGAATGTCACTTTGGGAATGAAGGACTTCAGGATGGAAATGGTCCAAATCCCCATCCCGACGTTGGAAAAGACATGCTCCTCCTTCCCAGCCGAGTGGGGGAAAACAGGCATGGCCTTCATTTATGCAGCGGTGTGCTTTGTCGCCACCACGATTGTCATTTCAGTGGTCCATGAGAGAGTACCCCCAAAGGAACATACCCCACCACTGCCGGACAAGTTCTTCGACCTGTTTGACAGGGTGGAGTGGGCCTTCTTCATCTGTGAGATTAATGGCATGCTGCTGGTAGGACTGTGGCTCATTCAGTGGATTCTACTCAAGCACAGGTATGGACTAAGCCCCCCCAGTTGAGTTAATGAAATCTCAATTAAGACGTATGATTAATGTATTTGGTCTCTTATCGTTTCAGATCAATTGTAGGCAGGCGGTTCTTTTTCATTGTGGGCACACTCTATATGTACCGGTGTATTACAATGTACATCACCACTTTGCCTGTTCCTGGGATGCACTTCAAATGCTCTCCAAAGGTATTATAAATTGCACTTTACGTTTTATTCTTTCCCAATTGCTTTTTGTACAATCATGCTGAACGGGCAAAAAAAAAAGTAGGCGTCTTCTGTAAAGTAAAAGCCTCTGAATGCTCTCCACTGAGCACTGAGTGTAAGATATGTGCATGCCCGTTTCTGAAGAGGAGCGCTGAGTGTTTGCTTCACTTTTTATCCAGCTGACATTAAAATGAAATACTGATCTCTATAACCCCTCTGAACATTGGTTGTGGTGCAGAGCGTATCTGGCAAGCTATACATTGTAGGGCATTGTAGTGGAAGACCCACTGCTACATCTCATGGGTGCTCTCATTGACTGCACCAATGACTTCCACTCTCTCACCTGCTGCCAAGTGCGAAACCAAACCCCACTGTCACCATTATCATCAGAAGAGTCTCATTTGTTGGTCATATTGCTATAATAGTTTTATGATAAACTGGACTTTAAATGAGATCACCTTCAACGTAGTAGAGGGAGAATAGTAATGAGATTATCATTTTCAAGAGTTGTAAAATGTAATAAAAAAAAAACACAAAAGGTGGCAATGTAATTTGGAGTAATGGGGGGGGGGGGGACGGACGAGGGACGACATTATACTTTAACAACAATCGTATAAGGGTGAAATTAATGGCTATCTTTATTTCAGCTTCTCGGCAACTGGGAGGCGCAGATGAGGAGGGTGATGAAGATGATTGCTGGCGGGGGCCTATCGATCACGGGTTCCCACAACATGTGTGGAGATTATCTGTATAGTGGCCACACCGTCATGCTAACGCTAACATACCTCTTCATCAAAGAGTGTAAGTTCCACCATGTCTGCATAGAGAAGGCTTTATTTACTTTATAATTAGTATTATGCACCAGACCGTGATGTCGATTTCATGGCCTTAATTTATTACTCACTTCTTCAGAAAGTCAGTTCCCGACCCACGAGCCTCTTTAGAGCTGGACGGTAATCATGAATCAGAACATCAAGTTGATGCAGTATTTTCTTCATCTCCAGTTTTATTCAATAGTCTTTGCTTTATTTGTATTCCAGCAGTGTTACTACATATACTTAGTTCTCAATTTCCTAAGAGATTCACAAGCCATGGCTTGCAGTGGCATCTGCATTTTCCTGATAGCGTGTAATACCCTTTGGCTTTACGCAATGCTCCTCTAACCGATGCCAGGAAATGCCACGCTATCCATTTGTGTCAGCTTCAGCACATTAAGACATTGTTGTTGCATAACCACATTTTCTGTTCCTCTTTTCCATCATTGCTCGTATTCTGTTTACATTTTACTTGCTAAGACGACCAATGGTCAGGAATCTAAATATTTTGACAGCTTGGATAAGTGATCGTGTCTCTCAAGCTGTGAGGTCATGGTTCTTCTCCCCCTTTTCCCTCACATGATTACAACGCTATCCTTTCAAGTTTAGTGTCGTGGTGACATCTAGTGGTTTAAAAGCGTAACCGATTAAACCAAAGACAGGTTTTGCTTTTTTGGCACATGGAGATGTTGTCCTCTACTGTTCTGTTGGCTTTGGTCTCAAGTATTAAACTATGCCTTGTTAAATTCCAGATTCCTCCAAGCGGCTCTGGTTGTACCACTGGTGTTGCTGGATCTTGAGTGCCGTCGGGGTTTTCTGCATCCTTCTGGCACATGACCACTACACTGTGGATGTGGTGGTTGCCTACTTTATCACGACACGCCTCTTTTGGTGGTACCATACGATGGCCAATCAGCAGGTGAGTGCAACCTGCAGCTTATTTAAATTTAGGATTCAGCCGTGTAAGAAAAAAAAAAAGATTATAATTTAGCTGTAGCTTGTTTTTCAAGGACGTAACTAGATAACTTCTTCTGTGCCTGATTTTTTTTTGACTGCACAGGAAAGGAGTAGCTGAAGAGGGGTTAGGGGATCTAATGTACAGCTGACGATATGACAATAGAGTAAAAAAAAATGCTCCGAGCAGAAATGATCTTTATTGAACGATGAAATCAGATAAGCATTCACCCCGCTAACAGCATCTGTCTGTTTGGTTTCAGTTGCTGAAGGAGACGTCGCAGAGTAACCCGTTCTCACGAGTGTGGTGGTACAGACTGTTCCAATACTTTGAAGAGAACATCAATGGGTCGGTCCCTTGTAACTGTCAGTTGTCGTTTTCACTGCGAGCATTGCAGTGGAACCGCTGTGTGAAGTACAGCAAACTGGACATTCAGTAAACTCTGCATGTCCAGACGGGCGTGGACTCTGACCTCCAGAAGTGCTGCTTTTACCCATAGAAGACGGCACTGTTAAATGTGGCCCGCTGTCCGTTCTCCTTTAGTAACGGATGCATCCTTGTCAAAATGGGGGAGCACTGTGACTCAGCTAGTCCTCTTTCTCTTTGTCTTCTGGTTATATCATTGGCCAACACACGTTCTGCTTTTGTGGCAGATTTAAAGCATTTGAGTAAACATTAAAACTATATAACCGTATTTTTCACCATAATGACTCAATTTTTTCGACTCCATTTTTTTAACCACTGCACAAAACCATACTTAATGTCCACGTGTTTTAGAGTGCAAAAGGTGTCAATCAGATGTGCATTTGATAACCAAAATGCCATAAGAATTTCTTTTTTATATACAGTATAGCAAATTACTTTTTGTAAGCTGTCCTTGCTAAATTGAAGAGCAAAAAAGAGATAATTTTTTAATAAATACGTCAGACTTTATCTTTCAAAAAAATGATGTCCAAGATTCTTTTTAGATTTTTATCTTTTACAAGATAGATAACTTGGAGCATAAGAATCTAATGTGGTGTAACATTATTCCAGTGCCTTTTCTTGCTTGATTGTAAAACAAGTACTAAATGTCTTGTGTCTTTCTTCCGTGGGTTCGACCCCGCAGTGGTGCGAGGCGCATAGGGAATAGTCTCGTTCACGTGAATGTATACGACTATGCCAGCTTTACCAGAAAATTGGTTTTCCCAAAATCGGTGAGTGAAATGTCCCGTTTCTCTATTAATGCTTTATGATGTTGGTATGCGTTTAGTTGGTTAATGACTGTTAATTGTGTTTTAATGTCTAAAATATTTCATATTTACCAATCGGTCCCTTAATCAACACCAGCCATGTTCAAAGCTTTATCATTCTTATTCCACATCTGATAATTGTATTTTCCGACATGCCTTCATCTGCTAAACGTCACGGCCCGATCGGCAGCAATTGAAGAGGAGTCCCCGAGGTGCAGAATTAACTTTTTCTGGATCTCGCACTCTTTTGCATAATTGCTCAGGAGATAACTAAACTTGTTCCCGTCGTTGTCCTGTTTTGAAAGCCGCTAAATCCTCATTGATGTCCAGCAAAGTTTGTTGATGAGATCTCGAGGAAAATGTTCCAGTGAGACACTCGTACCGAGTTACGAGAATGTTAAGATTATGAAAGCAGAATTTTACGGTAAATCTTCTGATCTTTTTTCTTTTGTTTCATTGTTTTTGTATGTCTTGTACTAAATAAGACTGCAACCTTACATACTGAAGAAAGCATATTTTCTAAATCTTCACCTCAAGTTCATTATCACAACGGTTTCAAAGGAGCAACGGCTCATTATGGTTTTTCTGTGTTTGCGGAATCCCTGATTCTGGATATCTGGCTGTGCGTGGGCAAACTGACTAACATTGATTTCAATGAACTGTGAACATGCATCTTTATTGATTATAGTAATCATACAATGTCAGCTTCTTTATTATTTTGCTGTTTGTTTAATTATGATGAAACTGTAAACATTATTGCACAATTCCATTCATAGGGAAAGATTTACCTCATTATTTGAAACTAATTTCAGATTGAATTGTCTAGTTTTAATGAAGAAAAACCGCAGTAAGATTGTAGATATAAATTCTAAATTAATATAAGTACTGCTAATGCGATTAATTTCTTTACATAATAGTTACTTATGTTCTGAAAGGAGGAGTTGATAAAATAACATTACGTACATTTCCTGCGAGTCTTTCAGTACCAACAAGTCTTATTGCTTGAGACTAATAAGAGCACGGACTCCTCCTTGTGGCGTAATCTAATCATTTCATGTCCACAAAGAAATCTTTCAGTGGTAAAATAATCTGCAGGTTCTTCACCAACAACCATAGATTGATTCGTTCTGATGTCAGACGTGTTGTTGCAAACATGGCGCTGTAATCATTCTTGAAGGCTATGTTGAGGATGACGGTCTGAGTTAATTTTTTTATTGTAGTTTGCCAATCAACATAGATTTTTTTTTTGTCTTTATGAAATGAAAATAGTTTTTCTAGTACATTTCTCTGTAAACTTCTCACCCACTTTGTTCATTTTTGTGCTGATGCCAGATGTTTGTAAGATTATACTTGGGATGCTTTTGAATAAACATTTTATTACAATGTATTTAATTGACTGTCATCATTTCTGCTCGTTCATGCAGCTGATTCATTCTTTGTATCGACTCATTTTGCCAGTAAGCCGCAGCATGGCAGACCCAGCAACAGCCAGCAGATGGCCGTGTCGCGTTGCACGAGTAACACCAGAATAGTGCAGGGTGAACTCTCAAAACGATCTTGGCTTCCTTAGTACGGTAGTTACATTCATTCATCTTCTTGACATCTTTGTCCGTTACCAAGTGAAGTATTCTTATCCACATGTGAAGTTTACAGTCGAATTAACATTTGTAAATCAACACGGCCATAAAGCTTTCAGTTAAATTCATCATCACTTGGAAATCCCCATATTTTCATTTTTGCCCCAGTGTTTGCACGTTTGAACTTTTGTCAAGTTACATATCAAGAAATTATTTGACTTTGAATCGGACAGAATTTAAAACAAGCCTCTCGCCTTGACTCTGTGAATCATTCTATGAATAGCTTGTTTAAAAATTCCATCCTGTAAATGAGGGGATTTGAGCTGGTGCTGATTTCTACAGTTTCTACAGATAGGACATCCAAACTAATTAGCGCATAATGAGAGCAGCCGTTTAAGTAGATACAGTTTGCTTTGAGTTGCCTATTCAAGAGCAGGAGGGTCTTCTAAATTCCTTGCATGAAAAGAGGCATTCATTTATTTATCTTGACCCGTCTCTTCAGCTCGGTGGAGGTTTTGCTGCCTCCCTGGAGAGGCTGCTGACCTGGTAAGCTGAACTCCCACACACTACTACTGTACACAGTCAAATAGGGGCGATGCAGTGGTGAGCCTGCACACTGAATATCTACAGTGATGCACTCAATGTTTGCAACTTGAGGTACCTGGAAATATTTTCATTTTGCAGTGGTGTGTGTGTGTATGTGTGCATTGCACACAGAAAACACTGCATTTGTAATTACCGGTACTATCACTTTGCATTTGATTCTGGAAATGTATGTGTTGTGCTTTCATCTCATGCAGTGGCAGCGGTCAGGTGCTTTTCTGTCATCGTGTAAATGGCGTTCTGAGAGGAATATTGTGTAAAGCATGTGAAAACCTGACCTCTTCTCTGTTATACACCAGCAGCCTGTTGTCCAATCTGGTTGCTCTCTCAGCTTCACTCGAACGTTGCGCAACAGAGGAAGGGTTCTACTTGCTGTACCTCCTGTGTAAGGAAATAAATCATTACTTTTTGTACAGCTACAATGGAATCGCAACACGCTCATCGCTATTATGGAGCGGCCTGCCCCTCACTCGAGACACCAAGTGAAACCGCCTGATTCACGGGGCTCACATGGAAATTCTATTCTCAGCAGTGCCGTGGTCTTTCACTATAATGCCATACTCAGTCTGTGAAGATAATGTTGTCAGAGTGCAAATGGTTTTTGTCTATTAATGGTTTGCTCAGGAAGCGGGTGGTGTGAGGAAAAGGGATTTCAGTAGTAAAACTGTTGGTGTATACAACCATATCCTGGACTGTCGTCTGTGTCCCCTTTGTTTGTACAGTGCTGTTGATAGTTAAGGATAGATGTACTATTTACAGAAGTAAAATCTCTCTGTTTTTCAATTTTTCTTGCATTTTCTGTATTTTTCTTTGCAAAAATCTCAACTATCTGTAACCGGATGATTGGATGTAATTGGGTAGGCAGGTGTGGGAGGGAGCACCTGTGGCCCATTTACCACTGATTGGGGGGGGCGTATATAGGTGCTTCCCCTCCCTCGTTCCAGGGTCCCCACTTTGTGTTTTCCCCGTCTCGAAGGCAGGTTGGCCGTATAGACTGTCACTGCCGTGTCTCTCCTTTTCTTTTGTTAGTTTTGTTTGTAAAGTGTTTTAAGGACGTTTTTAGAGTGTTAATAAATGTTTTGAAGTACTAATGCCGTGCTGGTCTTCAGTGTGAGCGGACCTGTGCGTAAGTGCCGTCGGGAAACCCGCTAGAACGAGCTGGGCACCAAAAGGAAAAAATAGATCTTTAGGTTGCAAGTCCTAAAGTGGCGTTGTTGGCAAACCATCGTCTAGCCCCATATGCCCAACGCCACATATCTTTATACGATCTCCCAAAAGCTAAAGAGAAGTAAATGGATCCCCAAAATTCAGAGACTCGACCAGCGTCCGAGTGCAGAAACGTGGAGCAATGTCTGAGAATCTGTGATCAACAAATCCACAAAAGCATTGTTACATTTGTCAAGTAGCTCATTGCGGGTCAAATCAGGCTTTGCCATTGTGCATTCAGTATTGTAATAATGGACACTCCAATAAATAAATACATTTGCTATTATTATTATCATCGTTATTGTTGTTGATGATGTTATTACACCATTAATTCTAATAATAGTATCAGTGGGCATCAGGCCCACAGCAGTAGGTCAAACTACGATCCATTGAAACCTGTGAGATTACTATAAAAATGGCGTATTAATGTGTAGAGAGGGAGAGGATGAGGAAGAGACAGTTCCTCAGCAGCATGAGAAGGGGCTAGCCTCGGCCAGCCTTAACGCTGAGTGCTCCCACAAAGGAAGGTCTTAACCCTGCTGTGACACGGAGACGGTGTCTGACACTGGAAGATGACCCCAAAGGAGAGGCGCTTGTCTCGCCAGCCTGTAATAAACTAATACTTGCACAGTCCTGTCTGCATGAAATATCAATTGGTGTTCTCACCACTTTGTCAATTCCGTCAACATGACAAGGCTTTTTTGTGTGCCTAAGGCTTAAGGGGTTGTGCTTGTTTATTTCCGCTGTGGCTAAATCAGATAAACTTCAATGGCAGGAAGCTCCAAAATATCGCTGTCCATGGATCGCCGGGTCTTTGCCAGGATTGCTGTACGGTTAAAGTACCTTCGTTTGTGCTAGTGCCAGTTTAACGTACTAAAGGTTATCACGTTGCGAGGATGTTTTGCTGCTCAATCTGACCTTGGGGTGGGAGTCAGTTTTTATCTTTCATTGCTGATTGCTTTGCACATTTGTGGGCAGTGGGAACATGTTGAGAACTTTGACATATCATTAAGTTTTACCTTGTTAAGAAAGCGTTCCTATTTTACTCATTCAGCAGGTACGTAGAAACTCCGTCATTAATTTGGAGTAAGAAGGGACTGTAAGTTTTTAGAGGTCAAAACAAAGCTACTAGTTATAATAACTTAGAGGAGCTGTCACTCGGTATGAAGCTCTTTAAACGCGTGGGGGGGCAACAAGTTGAGGTCATAAATCTATCTTGGTTCATTATTTTAATTGGCTGCCGTACAACCATCGCCAGCCCAATGTGCTCTGTGCTATTTTTGTTCGCTTTGCTTCAAGCACAGTTTTAACTAGAAAAGCACTGGGAGTGCGCTGACCTCCGCCAAGCTGCTCATTCCCCTCATAATTACATTTACACCATCCACAAGGTGATCGGGATCATCATCAAAAGGTTCTAAATGGTTCTTGGTATCTTCATGCAATCATGAAAAGTAAAAGTCGATCGGAGTTGTAGTAGTTTTAACTCATTGGTGAATCCATAAATGGGTTTTAATGTTAAAATGTCATATTTTTGCTGACCTCATTCTGGATCAGATCCAGAAGACATTTTGCATGATATCGGACCCCTTTATGACTGTGATTCTTTGGTGAATTAATTAAAACAATTATTTTAAAGCCTCCGTTTTAGGTAAATGGGAAAATCTGGATTTATTTTTATCCAGATGGGTATCATCTCAAAATTTTATGGGATCTAAGGTAAATTTTATTTTTTAAATCAAGATACATCCAGCAGTTTTTCCGTAATCCTGCTAACAAACAGAGAATCGAACGCCATAAACATAACATAAGGGTAAAAGAGGGTAAAACAACAGCTTTAAAGATACTCCAGGGTTCATTTTTATGTCTCTCTTTTTTTTTTTTAGACATTGCAAGAACATTAGACGAGCAACACATCACATGTCGGAGGCCTCTTCATTTCAAGTTTCCTCCCCAGAGACGTGATACGTTCGAGGCAACTCGGGCCGAGTGCAAACATGACGCCACAACAACTCATCACATGATGCAGCATTATCAGGGCTGCTGAGATGTCATGTCAGGCTCTTCATCTTCAAGACGCCATGAAGTTTAGAGAACCGTGTCTCAGACTCCCCCACTAACCATTGAAGGTTATCTGTGCTTCAGTTCTTGCTCATCAGCTCAGCACGCTCTGTCAATTGGGCCGACACTCCCTTCAGCCTTTGACCACTTGAAATTGTACTGCAGTTTCAATCCATCTGCCGCTGAAGTAGTGACTCAGAAATGGCACAGCCTGCATGAAATAGTGGGGGATTTTTCAGCAGCACCTTCTGATGGTGCACTCTGAGACGGTACGGCGCTGTCCGTCAAACTCCAGCTAGGACCTGACCTTATATGACCTTGCTTCCTCGACCTTCTGCAACAATAGAAGGTTTGAATCAAGTTGCTGTCCAATGTCTCAGAGGACAACAAGGCTGAGCAATGCCCCAAGACAAGAGTCGGCTTCACCAGATTGAGGAGACGCTCTTAGATGCGTGAAAGCAGTCTGTGTGCCATCAGTCGGCGCTCCTGGCCTCCATGGCTGGTGCAGCATCCTCAGCCATCTTTCTACCTAAGACCTGGAAGCCCAGTGTTTAAGGCATCACCCTTGAATACACACTTTGGTGCTGACTGCTGGGAGTTTATTTTAGCGGTGGGAATTTCAGAACAAAGGCCGCATTGCCAAAACATTTGAGTGAGCAGATGGAAGACTGTTCCATTCTGCGTGATTCTAGTTGCCTTTTAGGCACACACTGCATCATTCCTGAGCTGTAGCTCTACTGGCATCTTTTCAGCCTCCTATTTCAATGTATTTGATTATATATTCCTTACTTTTAAGGTGTAATTCAGCACCAGGGTGAAAGGCATTGTTTCATTTCTGGTTGGGTTTGAGCTCTGAGCCTGTTTCAGGGTGCCTTCTGACATTCGTAACCTCCCCGGGTGTTTACATGAGGTCCTGAAACATCCAGACGTCCAGAGACGTTTGCTATTAAGCTGATTTCAGACTAAATCAAACTCACACACGGGGAAAAAAAAGAGAAACCCCTTCCCCTCTATCACCACAGAAGTCGATACGAGACCTTTTAACTTCACTGCTGCAGAGGAAGTGACGCCCGGCTAATCCGGGAATATATCAAAAAGCTTCACATTATAAATTCACATCATATGGATCAGGTCTAGGAATGATTAGAGAAGAGCTAAGGAAGAGAATTGGCGGGGTACTCCCCAGATGAGGCGCCAGGTCATCTTAGTGCCAGAGGAAGGGCAAACACTTGTACTCACACTCACACCTATGGACAATTTGGTGTGACCAAATTATGATGTAGACTAGAAGAGCACCGAAGTGCAGGCCTGAAGAGAAGACCTGTGCTGTTCTGAACAGTTCTGTAATCTTGGAAAGTCAAAAGGAGACACTTTAAACTGAAACTGTAGCTACTTATAGTTTTGAAACTGAGAAGTAGGACCTTTTAAAGTTGCATGAATGGCTCGTCGCCATTGCGATTTTTCTGAAAGGCTTTTAATATGCCTGATTCGCCGAAGTGCTCTTAAGTGATTTTGCTTCTTTGCTTGTGGGAGCATTACCTTTGCTTTGCTATATAAACATATCTATAAACATTGGAGACCGGATATATAAAAAAAAAAGGAAGATTTGTGTGACTGATGGAAGAAATGAGAGAAACACTGCAGCTGAAATTTGAATCTATATTGAACGGTGACCGTGTCCGTAGAGAAATGCAGTTTAGAGCATATATGAGGTCAAAGAGTTTCCATAATGGAGACCTGCACGGCTCATTTACGGCAGCACGAGCAAACGAAGAAGGGTCACGAGCGTGGCACGAGGACCTGGTGTGTTTCCCAGCAGCCGTGTTTGACTCTGAACCAGATATCTCCAAGCAGTCCTTCAGGCTGAGTCGTCCACCAGCCATCTTTTTCCCCCCACAGCATTAAACCTTGATATGCTATCACCCAGAAAACAGCATTTTTCCTATTATAGAGGTCTTTCTCGACTAAATTAAATGTGCGTATATAAAATAGGCATCTACCACGAATGTGTTTCTGTTTGCAGCAATATCTCTTGCCAATCTTCCAGTTATTCTGGGAGATCTCCTCTGGCTCCTCCTCTGATGTTGATTGGAACTGAAGAGGTTGTTGCTGGCTACTAGGCAACTGCAACTTAGTGCAAATCGACCAACGGCACAAGAATAGCCACAAATAAGATCTCAAGCTCTCCTTGCATTAATCAGACTTGTCTTTGTCATGCAAATACTGAACGCACATTCGTGTAACCTACAGTGAACAACCTCCCTCTTGCTGACGGATGCTTTCTTTGCTCAGACATCAAGGCAGATCGCCGCGTTCAGCTGCCATTGAAAATTAATGATGCTTTAAAAAAAACAAAAATCACAGTCACTCTTTATTTCTTTTTTTTACCACGATGACTTGGAAAAACAAATTATTTTGGGCAACACGCTGACTCACATCGAGACAAAAATGGCACAGCAAAACAAAAGATGTTCCAATTGGTGTTTTCTTAATAAGGTGATGGAGGGGGAGGGGGGGGGGGGAGTTTGGTCATTTTTCACATGTTTTCCCACCAGAAGCCCAGACGTGACAGCTGAGACAAGAAACCATGTCTGTTTTTCCCTGACTGTCAGCCCCCACAGTCATGGACAAATGTCAGTCACTGAGATCAGCTTCCTGTTGCAATCTTTAACTGTGTCATCTGTATCAGATCATTTTTGCAAATAAACTATCATCTCTATACATTCTCAATTGCTCCCCTTTTTGCCTCTGTCCTTTCAATTATTTACCAACAGGTCCATCCAGTTGGGGTGTGGGTGACAGTAAATGGTTTTACGAGAGGGTGGGGGGGGGGGGGGGTTAACCCTAAAATGCTGCAGGAGGGGGGGGCCGCTGAATGTTCAACTGACCAGAGAATGTTTTGGCCTTTAGAGTGCCAGGAGGACAGGATCACTGAAAGAGCTAATGCTCGTACTTGAGTGTATTAAAGGTGTGATGAATCTTTAAAACATTAAAGCAACATAAAATGCTTCTGAGAATCCAGCTACCACACGAGAAAGCTTTAGTTCAGTGACAGGCTGAAAATCTGCAAAATGGCAAATAAGCTCCCCCCCCCCCCCCCCCCGCTGATTTATCGCTGTCCCTCGGACTGCCTGTGTCTATCTTTAGCTGCACAGACCTTTATAAGACTTTTGTATCAGAGCTCGGTTCAGACGTCTGGACCAAACTCCACCATGACTCCATAGGTTGTGGCGTAGTTCACTGGGAACCCTGCAGGGTTAGGCATGTGCTAGAGAAATTCAGAGGTCAAATATCTGTGTAAATATACTTCTAGACCTCTCGATTTCTACTGTGTCCTCACGAGGCACTGGAGGACTTTAAAAAGCACATTTGCTGGACAACTTGCGCTTAAATGCTCATTTTAGGTTCTTTGTGTTTTATACCTGTCCTCCGCTACAAATTAGAAGTAAACACTGTATGCCACTCTGTCTTATAGCTTTACATATCAAGACTTTATACTTAAAAGTATGAGATGATAGTATCTGCAATTACAGTTCAATTGAAAAATGTATCAAGAGGAAATGAATCAGCAATATTTTATAAATTGTTTTTATGCAAAGATATAGAGATAATAGATGAATTTAACAGCACCAGTTCTCAGAAGAAGAGAACTGAAGAACAGGAAACTGCATGGTTTTGTTGTTTAGACTGAAGAAATGTTCAGATAATTCCTTTTCATTGTTGACATTCTGCCTGCAACGGTAAATGAAACAGAAGATTATTACCATGCATAAATTGCAGCTCCTCCTTAGGCAGCAACTGTATATGTGGTTAACATAAAGTATTCATGTACAAGTGAGAAAAATCTAAAGGTGTAATCTATAATCTATATAAGTACATTATATCTCATATATAAGCCGGGATGTTTTAGGAGTAGTAGACAGTTTTTACAGTTTAGTGTTTCTATTTAATGAAACAAATTATCTTTATTCTTCTTTCGCCAGTGTAACAAATGATACATCTATTTTTGTTTTTACATGCATAAAATGTGTGCACAATACACAAAGCATCCGCTGAGCTATTAATAGTTAATGATGCAGTACTCTTGCAAGGGGAGGAGATTGGTCTTGCTTTTAAGCTCGGGTCAGGTTTGAATGAATACATCTTCTGAGAATACGCTCTCAGAGCTTTGAAGTGATTGAGGACGGTTTTCAGGGCAACGTGGAGACAGACAAGATCTTTTATCTCAATGAAGAGGTGTGAGGCGCTGTTTCAATGGTTATTTATTCATTTTGCAGAGATTAATGAAGGAATAATAAACTTAAGTGTGTTTTCATGCTATTAAAATGTACTTTAAAAAAACTGTCAACATCTTAAATTTTATTTTCTAATATTAATGTTGGGATGGCTGCAATATTACTATACTATCGTTAATCAATTGCTTTGACCATTTAGTGTCATAGTTGATGTATCGAGGTTCATGTTAATTATTTTCATCATTGTTATTAGATAGTTCTACTTTTAGTCTTTAACGCTCAAGTAGTGGGCAATTATTTAATTTCAAAGTGAATGATTCGATGCACCGGGTAGCGCTTTTGCATCGCGACTAAGAAGGTTCTGGGTTCTATCAAATTGTAAAAGGGGTTAAAAATGAAATGCTAACCGGTGGAATCATCCATGTGAAGGCTGTGTGCTCACTACTGTATTCTCTACATGAAAGAAAGCATGGCGTCCGGCCTCCATATGGTGTGGTCGATGCCGGGGGGGGGGGGGGGGGGGCATGCTCTCTCAAACTACCTTCCATTAAACACATTCCATGTGAACAGCCCGGCAGGCATGCTGCAGCGTCCCTGCTCTCCATTTGTGTGACTCATCACTCAGGTGTGTTTATAGCGTATTACGTAAGAGAAAGAGCCTTCTCAGGAGGCGCTCCGCCACACGTAGCAACATATGTTGTGGAGCTCCGAGAAAATCTCAAAGCAGCTCATCCTCTCGGGCAGCGCAAATGTGTTGCAGGTGACGACCTCTTCGAACATGTGCTTCTGCTGAAACAAACATCCTGGAGGAGAAGCAGCAATGAAGGCAGTGAGACACTATTCGTGTATAGGTTTGAGTCTTAGAGGCTTAAGGTGAGCTAAGCAGATCAACGGGATCCAGTCATTTCACAGGGACCCACCAGCTGTGCCACCTCTGCCGCTGTACGAGCTGCATCACTGCAGCGGCTGCAGAGAGGACAGATGTTTGTCTTCAGACAAGCTGAGAAATGAGAGGATGCCTCCACGGCCTGCTGAACATATCTCTTCATTCAGCACAGCTGGGGCTTTTGTCCATTACGTGTATCATCAACGTGATGAATGCAGGTTTTTCAATCCATTTTTGCATTGATGGCACTGGATTTGACGCAACATGAGAAGGTAGAGGTAAACAGGCTGTATTTAACTGGCAAAAAATAATTGCATATATATCTTTCCATTACATTTTAGGCACAATTGTTACTTTTTTGAAAAAATA